>NW_013654655.1:2500-17032 GCF_000499385.1 Eimeria necatrix
ATCAAGTCTTATTTGCCGAAGTTCAACTCGCCCGCAGCTCGGAATGCAACTGCCTGCGGTGAAGTACTTCTCCAGAAGCGCTTTTCATGTTTAATTCCTTTCTTGCTTCGCATTTAATTAATTATTTAAATAAATAAATATATTATTAATAAAAGTGCTGCTGGAGCTTCGCTTGGGGGCGATCTTGCTCACCCATCATCCAGAAAGACGCGGCGGTTTCGACTGTGGAAGACAGTTCCTCCTGAAGGCGCAAGAACCCGAAGTCCAGTTGACGAAAACTCTCCAATTTGTGGAGTTTAAAAGACTAAAAGGAAAAATAAAACCATTAAAAGGGTTTTAAAGGCGAATTGAGCCCGGGATTGAAGGGTTTTGGGCTTGGAAGCAGCAGAAACAATTCAAGAAAGCTGAACTGCGGAGGCGCTCACGTCAAACAGAGGCGGCTTTCCTATGAGGCCAACGGCCAACTTATTGGGGGAAATTCGCACAGAGATTTCCTTGGCTTCTGTTTTTGGCGGTGGCTTGAGGTAAATATGAACATCCGTCAGGTCTTGTTCCCACTCATACAACAGGCGGCCTGCGGGCGGGAAAGCGCGTGGAAAACGCCACTTCAGCCCATCTATTTCAACAAATGTGAACAATAAAAGTGCTGGTAATGCAGATTCTTGCAATTTGCTGCGAAACTTTTGCAGCTTTCTCGCTTACCGTCGTGCCGAACTGGAACTCGGCCGCGAGCCGCCTCGGCGATGGCTGTCTGCATGTCTGGGACGCAGTCGAGCTTTCCAGCCAGACTGGAACACGTTTTTAGATTTAAAGTTGAATTGTGTTTACGAAATTTCACGAAAAAAATGCAGATCTGTGTTTACTTCGTGATCTGGAGCGCGTGGCGGCGTAGACACTGCTGGGGCTGCTACGGTGAAGTTTGAACAGTGAAACACACCGGCGATCAGTGTTGTTTTTGGGGAGTTTGGAGCTTGCGATGAATCGATTGAGTATTTATCTTCATTTTAATTCTCGTTTAGGAACATTTGAAGGCAGTATTCTTCCGACTGCGTCGAGCTTCCTTCGTTAGCTGGCCGTGCGCTGCAAAGATGGCAGCGGCGGACTGCCGCCTTGGCATGCGTCGAGTGGGCGCCTTGCCGCGGGTTTGCAAAGAGATCACTGCGCAGAAGAAGAGCATTTGGTGAAGTTTGAAAGTTTGCGTTGAAGGGGCCTCGAAGTGGAGAGAAGAGGAGCGAAGAAGAGCAACGGAGCGCCGAAGACTGCGTCTTGGGCGTGGGTCGTTGGGGTCCTTGGGGCCCCGGCTTTGCAGCGGTTTCTCTCTTTCCCGCCGCCGACCTCCCGCAAAAAGCCTCCCAATTGTGGAATTAAAGGGATTTAAAGGAAAGAAAACTCGAGTATTCTCCGTGGAAGCTCTGTCGGCGAAAATGCAGAACGACGAGCTGATCTGGAGCGTGGTGAACAAGCACTTCTGCGCGTTCAAGAAGAAAACGGACAAAGAAGACATGTGCAGGAACTTGCACAACGTGACTGGCAAGTGCAACCGCGTGAGTTGTCCGCTGGCCAACAGCCTCTACGCCACTGTTCTCGAGCAGCAAGGCAAGTTGTACTTGTACTTGAAAACGGCGGAGAGAGCCCACCTGCCCAGCCGCCTCTGGGAGAAGCTGAAGCTGCCCCGCAGCCTCAAAGAGGCCAAACACTTCGTGCGAATTCGCATGCAAAACGAATACCCCAAACACCAAATCCAACGCTGCCTCCGCAGGCTCATTCGCCTCCGCCAAATGCTCGACAGGATGCGCAGGCTCGAGCTCAAACCCAGGTCAGCAGCAGCAGCAGCAGCAGCAGCAGCAGCAGCTGCAGCAGCAGCAGCAGCTGCTGCTGCTGCGGTAGTTCTGCAGTAGCTGCTGCAGCAGCAGCTGCTGCTGCTGTCGCTGTAGCAGGGCACGCAGCACTCAACAGACAGACGCAGCCGCAGCAGCAGCGGCAAGAGAACCTGTGCAGCAGCAGCAGCAGCAGCAGCAGCAGCAGCTGCTGCTGCTGCTGCTGCTGCACTGCCGAGATGCGGTGGAAGAGTGGAATTCGGTGGGCTTTGCTGCTGCGTCTGCTGCTGCTGCTGGGTTTGCTGCTGCTGCTGGGTTTGCTGCTGCTGCTGCTGCTGGGTTTGCTGCTGCTGCGGAACAGGGAGAAGCTGGAAGGAGTGAAGAAGAAAACTGAAAGGAGAGAAGCAGCAAGAGAAAAAAAAGCACTTCGTGCTGCTCACATCGAAGATGTCATTGAAGACGAACTGCTCAAAAGACTGCACCAGGTGAAGTTCCGGAATTGAATTTTGAATTTTTGAATTTTTGAATTTTTTTGAACTTTTTTGAACTTTTTGTTTTCTTTTTGTTTTGTTTTTCTTCTTGTTTTCATATTTTTGATTTGTTTTCCCTCTTGGTTCTTTTTTATTTCATTTTCGTCGTTTTATTTCTACTTTTGCTTTCGTTTTTGCTTTTCTGAAAAATGTTCAAAATAGGAATTGAGTTTGCTGTTTTTGTTTTTTTGTTTTTTTATTTTCTGGAAAGTATTGAAAATAAGAATGAGAATAATAATTCAATTAATTAAATGCTTTTGTTCTTAGCGACCTACTTTTGGTGAAGTTCTTGAAGTTGAATTTTCCATTATTTTCAATTTATTATTCTTCTGAAAAGTCGAAATAAAACCAACAACTAACAATTGAATTAATTAATTGAATTCTGAAAACAACCGAAATAAAAATAAAAATAAACAAAAATAAAAATAAAAATAAAAATAAAAATAAAAATAAAAATAAAATTCAATTCTTTTCTTTTTGCTGCAGGGGGTGTACGGAAACCTCTACGAAGAACACAGAATGCCAGCAGAGGCGGAGCAGCAGCAAGAAGACCCTGAAGTTACAGAAGAAAAAGCAGCAGAAGCAGGTTAGGGTTTAGGGTTTAGGGTTTAGGGTTTAGGGTTTAGGGTTTGGCGCTTTTGACTTTCGCCCGTGCGGGGGTTCGCGCTGGTGTTCCTCAACGAGGGTTTAGGGTTTTGACTTTTGCGTGAGGGTTTTGATTTTGCGTGAGGGTTTAGGGTTTTGATTCGGTGCGAGGGTTTAGGGTTTTGATTGTGTGCGAGGGTTTAGGGTTTCGACTTTGTGTGAGGGTTCCGTTCTTTGACTTTGTGCGAGGGTTTAGGGCTCCGATTTTGCGTGAGGGTTTAGGGTTTTGAGTTTGTGTGAGGGTTTGAACTTTCCATTTTGCGTGAGGGTTTAGGGTTTCGATTTTGCGTGAGGGTTTAGGGTTTTGATTTTGCGTGAGGGTTTAGGATTTTGATTTTGCGTGAGGGTTTAGGGTTTTGATTTTGCGTGAGGGTTTAGGGTTTTGATTTTGCGTGAGGGTTTAGGATTTTGATTTTGCGTGAGGGTTTAGGGTTTTGATTTGTTGTGCAGATGCTTCTTCTTCCACAATTTCCCGATTTCTTTCTAATTCCCTTTTCCACCTTGTCTTGTTTTTGTCTTTTACTTTTTCTTGTTTAGGGTTTAGGGTTTAGGGTTTAGGGTTTTGTCTTGTTTTATTTTTGTCTTGTTTTATTTTTGTTTTGTTTTATTTTTGTCTTGTTTTATTTTTTCATTCTTTTTTGTCTTGCATTCCTTTTGTCTTCTTTGCATTTTGTTTTTCTTGTGTTCTTTTTGTCTTGTATTCTTTTTGTCTTTTATTACTTTCTTGTCTTGCATTCTTTTTGTCTTGTTTAATTTTGTTTTGCATTCTTTTGTCTTGTATCATTTTGTCTTGCATTTTTTGTCTTGTTTAATTTTTTCTTGCATTCTTTTGTCTTGTTCAATATTTTGTCTTGCATTTTCTGTCTTGTTCAATTTTTTGTCTTGTATTATTTTCTCTTGTTCGATCTTTTGTCTTGTATTATTTTGTCTTGTATTATTTTGTCTTGTTCAATCTTTTGTCTTGTATTATTTTGTCTTGTATTATTTTGTCTTGTTTAATTTTGTCTTGCATTTTTTGTCTTGTATTATTTTGTCTTGTATTATTTTGTCTTGTATAATTTTTTGTCTTGTATTGTTTTGTCTTGTATTATTTTGTCTTGTTCAATCTTTTTTCTTGTATTATTTTGTCCTGTGTTATTTCGTCTTGTATAATTTTTCTTGCATTTTTTGTCTTGTTCATTTTTCAGGTTCGATTCGCTTCGAAGCTGCCGCGGAGGCGGAAGAAGAGCCGCAGCCGTCGGCGTCGGACTTGGGCTCGGATTCCGATTTGGAAAGCGAGGACTTTTCCTTTTCAGATTTGGACTTGGAGTCGGACTTGGAGGGGGAAAAAGGCGAAAAAGAAGCTGAAGAAGAAGAAAGCGAAGTTGAAAACGAAGTTTCCCTCGAAGACATTCAGCCGGTGGTGGAAAGCAGCAAAAAAAGAAGAGCTTCCCTTCAGAAAGCTGAAGATCGGCCGCCAGTTCCAGTTGCGACTTTGCGCAGACAGGCGGCAAAAAGTGGGGAAACGAAACAATTCCAAGAGCTTTCGAATTGCATTTTGTGAATTAAACGGCAGTTTAAATTCAAAAGTTCAAAATATTTCTTCTTTTTTCCAAATTTCAAGTTTTCCCGAAAAGCGGCGCCGGCGCTGCGCGGGCAGCTGAGGTGTACGTACACCCCAGATGGACCCCGCGCTCACTTCTGCTTTCTTTTCTGTTTTCTTTTCTTTTTATTTCAGGACGAAACACTCGAGTGCGGATTGAATACGAGCCGGAAGCCATGGCGGAGGAAATGTGAGAAGTTCTTTGTTTTATTTCAATTCATTTTGCAAACCCTAAACCCTCGATCTTGAATTGCTGCTTTCGCCGAAACCCTCGGGACAATCTGCGCAGCTTTTGTCACTCTCGCCAACAGGGACTGCCATTTGCGGCCTCTGCCGAATATTTAGTCAATTGAAATTAATTTCTTTTTTTTGAACTTCAACTTTTGAACTTCAACTCCAGAAGCAAGTCCCGGGCTTTCGCCGGACTTGTGCGCTGCTGCCCAAGCCATTCCACCACTGCAGCAGCAGCAGCAGAAAACTCCAATTCTGAATTTTATGCCTTTTTGAACTTCAACACTTTGCTGCGCAAAGCTGGCCCACGCCCATGCTAGCATTAGCAGCAGCAGCAGCAGCAGCAGCAGCAGCAGCGCATCTGCCTTCAGCAGCAGCAGCAACAAAACCAGCAAGATCAGCAGCAAACTCAGCAGCAGCAGCAGCAGCACAGCAGCAGAAGCAGCACAGCAGCAGCGAAGGCAGCATCAGCTGCAACGAAGCTATCAGCAGCAGCACTACCAACGACAGCAGCAGATGCAGCAGCAGCAACAGCAGCAAAAGCAGCAGCAGCAAAAGCAGCAAAAGCAACAGCAGCAGCCTGGAAACTCGCGGGCCACGGCTGCAAACATTAATGCAAATAAAAAGCGACCGTTTAACGCCAACAGTCTACGGGCAGTTGAGGTGTACGTACACCTCGTTGCATGCATGCGGCTGCGGCCCTTGGGGTGTACGTACACCCCGTTCCACGCATGCGCGCCTCCGTTGCTTTTGTTTCTTTCCGCAGTGTCAGTTGCAAACAAATGGAAACAAAATAGTGAAATAATAATTAATTAATTATTATTTAATTAATTATTAATTAATTAGTTACTACATATCCCTTTGCAGGCTGTAGTGACACCGCGCGGTGCATGCATGGCTAAAGCTTTCGGGTGTATCGACAGCTCGTCGCTGCTGCGGCTGCGCAGCAGCGACTGCTGCAGCAGCTGCTCTAGCTGCTGCTGTTTTCCTGCTGCTGCTGCTGCTGCTGCTGCTGCTGCTGTGGGGTTTGCATGGGCGCGTACTGGCGGTACATTGGGGGGCACAGCAGCTGCTGCTGCTGCAGCAGCTCCTGCTGCTGCTGCAGCAGCTCCTGCTGCTGCTGCAGCTGCTGCCACCGCTGCTGCTGCACTGGCAGCTGCACTTGCTGCCAGGCCGCCGCGTCCGCAGGGATGGGTGCGAACTGCTGCTGCAGCAGCTGCTGCTGCAGCAGCTGCTGCTGCTGCATCTGTTCACTCTGCACCGCAGGGAAGACAACCGCGCCCGACCTGCCGTGCTGCTGCTGCTGCTGCTGCTGCTGCTGCTGCTGCGGGTCTGCAGCAAAGTAGTAAGAGGGCCCCATGAAGTAGGCATAAAACGGCAGCAAATTCTTTGTGCTGCGCCAGCGGCAGCAAAAAGTAATAATGGAGGCCCACCAAGAAACTAAAGCAAGCATTAGCCACCCAGAAGCAACAAAGGGGCCCCCTGCTGCTGCTGCTGCTGCTGCTTCTGCTGCTGCTGCTGCTGCTGCGTCGCTGGTGTAGGCCGCAGAGGCCAGAGTCAAAGCAGCGTCGTAGCAGCCGTGCAGCAGCCCCGGCAGCAGCACGCTCTGCAGCAGCAGCTTGCAGGAAAAAGGGTTTAGGGTTTGCTGCTGCTGCTGCCAAACCTCAGCCACTGGCGGCGTTGCTGTTCTGCTGCTGCTGCTGCTGCTGCTGCTGCTGATGCCGTCGTCTGAAATGTGCACCACGCGCGCCTCCCCCACTGTCTGTACACCCTGGCCCTCCAGAAACCCTTCCTCTGCTGCTGCTGCTGCTGCTGCTGCTGCTGCCACCGAAGGGCCCCACGCGCCCGAAGCTGCTGCTGCTGCTGCTGCTGCTGCTGCACTTGCTGCTCCTGCTGCCAGCACAGAAGCCGCAATCCCAGTGTTCGCCACGTGGGAAGGAATCGCCGTAAATGCCCTGACACAAACGCACACTCCGACAACCTAAACCCTAAACCCTAAACCCTAAACCCTAAACCCTAGAAACGAAACTAGTTTGGCTGAGGAGACAAAAAGATGGGAAAAAAACGGAAAATAAAGACAAAACACGACAAGGCAAAAAAGCAGCAGCAGCAGCATTTACAACAGCAGCACCAATATTAGCAGCAGCAGCGGCAGCAACAACAGCAGCAGCAGCAGCAATACCAGGAGCAGCAGCACCACCAGGAGCAACAATACTGGTAGCAGCAGCAGCAGCACAGTCGGCTGCAGCAGCACCACTTTTACCAGCAGCAGCAGCAACGCCAATAGAAGCCGCACTATCAGCAATAGCGGAAGCAGCAGCAGCAGCAGCAGCAGCAGCAGCAGCAGCAGCAGCAGCAGCAGCAGCAGCAGCAGCAGCAGCTCACCGAACCCAAGCAGTGGCTAGGGCCATTTCCATGTCGGACTTGGAGGCGAAGACATAACTGAGGTTTTCAATTGTTGCAAATCTGCAGCAAAAGCAAAACACCATTAAAACCATTTATTATTCTTTATTCTTACTATTACAGCAGCAGCAGCAGCAGCAGCAGCAGCAGCAGCAGGGGCAGCAGCAGCATTCGCATCGCAACTAGCAGCATTAACCGCATCATCAGCACCAGCAGCACTGTTCTTCGCAGCAACAGCAGCAAAACTACTCCTAGCAGCAGCAGCAGCAGCAGCAGCAGCAGCAGCAGCAGCAGCAGCAGCAGCAGCAGCAGCAGCAGCAGCAGCAGCGCACCCTAGTGCAGCACAGCAGCCCCCCACTACCATAGATAAAGGGTGGGGAACATAATGCTGCAAACAAGACAGCTTGCCCCCAGGGGGCCCCCGGGCCTCAGCAGCAGCACTGAAGTGGCCTTTGCGAACTCTTCGGAGAATCCAATGCAGAAGATCATGTCTGGAGAAAAAAAGAAAAGAAAAGTTAAATAAATAAATAAATAAATAAATAAATAAATAAATAAATAAATAAATAAATAATAAATAAATAAATAAATAAATAGTTTGTTTATTTAGTTGTGCTGCTTGTGGCTTCTTCAAAAGAGAAATGCAGAAAGTGCATTTCTAGCTTTTGTTGCTCTTGCTTGGCTTCGAGCCAAACCCTAAACCCTAAACCCTAAACCCTAAACCCTAAACCCTAGCCGCTGGCAAACCCGGCCAAACCCTAAACCCTAGAACCCCCAGCCGTGGGGTGCAGCAGCAGTAGAGAAGGCAGCTCACCCCAAACCCTAAACCCTAAACCCCACACCCTAAACCCCAAACCCTAAACCCTAAACCCTAAACCCCACACCCCAGACCCTAAGCCCCAACCCTGAACCCTAAACCCTAAACCCTAAACCCTAAACCCTAAACCCTAGACGCACAGAGGAAGATGAAGAGCGTGCAGAGGTAAAGATTAGGGTTTTGGTCTTCGGCGAATTTGCTGCTGTGGACTTTGCTGCTGAAGATGAGGGAGCTGAGGTGTCTGTACACCCCACGGCCCGCTGCAGCGCAGCCAGCAGCAGCTTTTTTTTCGAGAAGTCCTTCAGCAATTAAGTTCGAAAAAAGAGACAAAACAGCAAACAATCCTTGCTGCTGCTGCTGCTGCTGCTGCTGCTGCTGCTGCTGCTGCAGCAGGTGCTGCTGCAGCAGGTCGCCGTGAACGCCGTGCTGCTGCTGCTGCTGCTGCAGCAGCAGCAGCTGCTGCTGCTGCTGCAGGTAGCTGATCCCCGCCGTTCCCGCTGCCGCGAAAGGCGCGCCGCCCACCCCGCCGCCGCCGCCGCTGCTGCTGCTGCTGCTGCTGCTGCTGCTGCTGCTGCTGCTGCTGCTGCTGCTGCTGCTGCTGCTGCTGGGAGAACCCCCGCAACCCCGCAGCTGCTTCCCAAACAAAACTGCTGCCAGCAACTCCAACCCCACCGCCAGTAACACACTCGAGAAGGCCCCGAAGAGCAGCAGCTCGAAGGCACTCAGCCACCGCAGCCGGTGGGCCCCCGCCAGCCACTGCAGCCTGCAGCAAAAATAATAAATAAATAAATAAATAAATAAATAAATAATTAAATAAATAAATAATTTAATTAATTAATTAATTAATTAATTATTTAATTAATTAATTATGGAGGGGAATTGAACGGATGTGTTGATGTGCGTGGCGTTCGGAAAGGCGCAGTGCAGCGCCCGCTGCAGCAAACCCTAAACCCTAAACCCTAAACCCTAAACCCTAAACCCTAAACCCTAAACCCTCACAAGCACATCAGCGCGAGCCCTGGCGTGACTGCAGCAATCAGCAGCTCGAGGCCCCCATAACCCCTCAAATGAACAGCTCCAAAGAGCTGCAAAAATAAAAGTAAAAATAAACAAGAAATCACAACAACCCCACGAACAGCTCCCAGGCAGGGCCAGCGGGTCCTGGGGGCCCCCCCGGGGGCCCCCGGGGGCCCCCAGTGGCTGGGGCTGCTGAGGGGGGCCCCCAGGGGCCCCCCCAGGGGCCCCCCCAGGGGGCCCCCCAGGGGAGGCCCCAGGGGGGCCCCCAGGGGGCCCCCCAGGGGGGCCTCCTGCGCAGCAACCGCGGGGGAGCCGCGGGGGGGGCCCCCCATCAGGGGGCCCCTCAGGGGGTGGGCCTCGGGGGGGCTTTTGGGGGAGCCCAGGGGGCCCCCCGCGGGAGAAGGAGGAGGCATGGGCCCCTGGCTGTTTGGAGAGATTTAAAAGTCCCCTTTTTTGCGTTTCTGAAGACTTTGTTGGGTTTTAAAATTAAAAAGAAAGTGGAGTGGAGGCTGGCGAAGAGAAAAGGCGTTTTGGTTGTCTTTGGAAGTTGCTGTGCGGCTGTCAGCGCAGCAGGTGTGCAGACAGCGCGGAAACGAGCCGCGCAAGGCACATTGGACCGCCAGCCCGGGAAAAAGAGAATAAAAGAGAAAAGAAAGAATAAATTAATTCAATTTGAAGACTTTTAGTGGAATTTCGCGGAACAAACGCCGGGCTCGCCGCCCCTGGCTGTTTGAGCGCCGCCACCAGCCCGCTGTCCGTACACCCGAGCCGCCCGCAGCCTCATGCTGCCCGCCGACGCCCTTTCCGCTTTTCTTCCAATTCAATTCATTTAATTCTTCAAAATAAAACTCAAATGCGGAAAAAAGGAGAAACAAAACCCCCAAAACCGGCGGAAGGCTCCGCACGCCGCCGCAGGCGCAGCCGCCACCGCCGTCTAGCCGCCAACTCCCTCAGCACTATTTCCCGCAATTCCGCCGCTTTTTCCCCTCAAATAATCCACTTTTCAAAGTCCAAAAACACTTTTTTACTTTTATTCCGCAAAAAGCCGCAAAATGCTGCTTCGCAGCTCTCGATTGCATGCATGCAGCTGCTGCAGCTGCGGCAGCAGCTGCAGCGGCTGCAGCAGCAGCAGCAGCAGCAGCAGCAGCAGCAGCAGCGAGGCTGGGCAAGAGGATATTTGGGGGTTTTGAAGGCTTTTTCCACTTTTTTATTAAATAAATATAAATAGTAATTAAAAATATAAATAAATAATCCTTAAAATGCCATTTTAGTCCATTTAGATCTTCTTTTCCCTGCTGCTGCTCGCCGCGCGTGTTGCAGCGCCCAGCGAAGGCACACTAGTAATTACTTTGAATTCAATTGGTCGGATTTAATTCATTTAATTAAATTATTTTAATTTTATTTGTTTTAGTCATTTTATTTCACTCAATTTGAAGCAGCTAGCTGAGCCGTGCCCCCGTAAACCGCCCCCAATAAGAGGGTTTAGGGTTTAGGGTTTAGGGTTTAGGGTTTAGGGTTTAGGGCTTCGTGACGAAAGGCTGCGCTGCGGGTTGAAACTCTCCAAAAAACGCACTGGGCTAGGCAGGGCTGTCGCTAGCCAGCTAGCTGGCGGGCTAGCTAGCTAGCTAGCTAGCTAGCTAGCTAGCTAGCTAGCTAGCTAGCTAGCTCGATGGCTAGCTTGCTGGCTAGGTAGCTGGCTAGGTAGCTAGCTAGCTCGATGGCTAGCTAGCTAGCTCGATGGCTAGCTAGCTAGCTAGCTGGCCAGCTAGTTGTCTAAGTATGAAAAGAAAGAGCAAGTAAACGAACAAATGGCAAACAAACAAATTAAATAAAAAACAAACAAACAAATAAATAATAAATAAATAAACAAACAAACAAACAAACAAATAAATAAATAAATAAATAAATAAATAAATAAATAAATAAATAAACAAATAAATGAGCAGATAAATAACTAGTCCTTTGCTGCTGCTGCATCTGTCCTCTTTTTAAAATCAGAAAGTTGAAAAAGACAAATTATTTATTTTATTTGAAATTAAAAAATAAAATAATTCTTTTAAAACTGTAAATAAATAAAACAATCTTCAAAGCTTTGTTTTCTTTATTTGCTAAATACAATTATTTTAAATAATGCATTTATGCAAATAATAAAATAAATATAATTAATTTAAATAATGCACTTGTGCAAATAATAATGCAGATTATTTGTTTAGAATAATATATTTAATGTAAATAATGTTTATAATGTTTTAATTCTTTTATTTATTATTAGTTAATGTTTAAAATGCACTTATAGAAATAACAATAAAGTTAATTTGTTTGATATAATATATTTAATGTAATTAATATTAGTAATGTATTTATTAAAAAAGACAGTAAATTATTTGTTTTATTGAATTTAATTAATTTAGATAATGCATTTATGCAAAAAGTAAAAAGGATAAAAAGTAAAAACATACTTTGAATAATATATTTAAAATATTTATGAATGATAGTAATTTAAATAATACATTATTTGAAAATATAATTTAAATAGATAATGTAATTTTAGGAAATAAAATTAATGTAGATAATATATTTATTCGCAAAATAATTTAAATAATTTATTTTTATATAATGCACTTAATATGAAGAATAAACTTTTATTTAGTGTAATTAATAATAAACTCTTTATGCAGAATATAATTAATATAAATAGTTTATTTTAAATTGCAATTAATGTAAATAATGTGATTACAAATAATCCAATTAATGTAAATAATTAATTTAAATCATAGAGTTTAGTTTATAATAATAAATACAGCCAACATATTTATCTATAAAGTATTAAAGATAGTTAATACATATATATATTGTAATATATATACACATATTAAATATATAGTATATATATATATGTTTGTACACAGAAAAGATACTAAAACTAATTAAAAGAAGCTTTAATAAATTAAAAAGATAAATGAGAGGAGATAAACACAAAACAAAGAGTGCATTTCTTTCTTTATTTATTTTTTGAATTTTAAAAAAGTCGAAAAACTTAAAAAGACTTTTTCTCGGAATTTGCAGTGTATGTACAGCGCATGCATGCGCTGTACATACACTGCAAATTCCGCGAAAAAGACGAAGTGTACATACAGTGCAACTGAGGACTCAGGGCCATCAAATGCATTAAAGTGTCAATTAAATGAACAACTTTGAGGACTTATTTACGAAAATAAAGTGAAAAAGGACTAAAAGTATTTTTAAATCCGGGGCTGCCAGCAAAGGCCTATTTATTGGCGAGGGAGAAAACCCGAAAGAACTTCTTCCCGCCTCTGCAGTGTATGTACACCTCAGCGCTGCTCTTTGTGCGGATCTGCAGTGTATGTACACCTCAGCACGGCTCTTTTGCAGGTCTGCGGGCTTCTTTGAAAAGAGAAATGGATCTAAACCCTAAACCCTAAACCCTAAACCCTAAACCCTAAAAGTTGGACTTTTTGGCACTATTTGACTTCTAAGTTGGCTTGTAGAGAAGAAAAGATTAAAAGAACTAAATAGTTCGTTTCGCCTTTTCAGCCAGCCGCCTGGGCAGTTGAAAAGGGAAAGTTGAATTTGAAAAGAATTTCGAGTGGTGGGGATGCATGCACCTGTACGTACACTGCAGCTGCAGCTAATCGCGCACATTAAAGGCGATTTTCTCCGTCTTTTTCGGATGAAAAAAGGAATTTAAAATGAAATGGAATGGACGAAGACTGCATGCGCATATTTACTGGAAAAAGCGGGAAAAATAAATACTTTATACCTGTCAGGTGCAGCAAATGCCCCCTGTGCAAGTGGAGGTTTCGCTATACATGGGGTGTACATACACCTGAAGTTGGCAGTCAGCGCATGCAGCCCCGTCGTGAAACAAAGGAGAAATTCGAAGCAGCAAAAGAAAGAAAAAGAAGAAATTAAAAGAAAAGGAACAGAAAAAGAAATTAAAAGTGGAAAAGGAAAGGAAATACAAATACCCTTTCCACCACCTTGGGGTGTCTGTACACCCCGGAGCTCGCGCGGCGCCCGTTCCGTTCGGGCGCCTCGCCGGGAATGGGAAACAAAGAAAGAAAATAAATAAATAAATGAATTAAATGAATTAAATGAATTAATTTTTAAATAAATAAACAAACTAATCCATTAATCCTCCATTTAATCCATTCCACTCGCGCAACGCCTCCCAGCAGCTACCTGGCGGCCGGCGGGCTCGCGCCGGCCGCTGCTGCTGCTGCTTGCGGCGGATCCCCCGCATGCTGCTGCTGCTGCTGCTGCTGCTGCTGCTGCTGCTGCTGCTGCGGGTGGTGGTGCTGCTGCTGCGTGCTGCTGCTGCTGCTGCCCGGGAAGAAGCAAGCTTGAGGCCTTATCAGCAGCAAACAAGGCCGGAACCTCGAAAGTCTAAACTGCTGCTCGTCCAAAATCTGCAGCAGCTTTTCTTTGTCTTCTTCCAACACCAAACCCTTCGAAGCTGTGTCTTTAACCAGCTGCAATAAATAAATAAAAAAAAAATAAATAAATAAATAAATAAATAAATAAATAAATAATAAATAAATAATAATAAATAGTTGTGAATAAATGGAGGAATAAATGAAGCAGAGGATGAATTGTTTATTGAGTTGCGGTCGGATCAAGCGCCGATACACCCATGAGTTGTTTCTCCTAAACCCTAAACCCTAAACCCTAAACCCTAAACCCTAAACCCTAAACCCTAAATCCTAACTCTCTGAGAATTTTACATCCTATTTCAAAGCCCTCACATAAACCTTAAACCCTTGACCCCCACGAACCTTGAGACCCCACTCCAACCCCCAAACCCTAAACCCCAAACCCTAAACCCTAAACCCTAAACCCTAAACCCTACTTTTATTTTTAAATTGAGCAGCAAAGTAGCAGCAACTTTGCAAACTGCAAACCGAAAGCAATCGGGATAACAGTCTCGAATGTAAAGAACAAATCTTTTGGCCGACAAGATCTGCTGCTTGTAGCTCGACCTGCACGCAAACCCTAAACCCTAAACCCTAAACCCTAGACCCTAAACCCTTAACCCCAAACCCGGGACCTGGGACTCCGGACTTCACGCTCTTGGACGCTTCGGGTGAAACCCTTCTTGAAGGCCGTTTGCTGCGCTCATGAATTCCAAATCCTAGGCCTTAAACCCTAATTTAGGGTTTAGGGTTTCCCGAAAAGGGTTTCGAAATCTCAAATCCTTCCGGGGACTTACGGACAAACCAAAGCCTTAAGGGATTAGAGCTTAAGGTTTGGGGTCTAGGGTTTAGCTTCTAGGGTTTGAGGCTTCATGCAAGAAGTTGTTTCAAATCGGTCAGTGGTTAGGGTTTAGGGTTTAGGGTTTGGCTAGGGTTTAGGGTTTTTCAGGAGCTCCTTTCCCATCAAAACCCTCATGTTTTTGCCGCCTTTCTCGAGCAGTTCCTCGTGGACATCCACAAACGCCAACAGTTGTTCCAAATCACTTTGACGCGGTTAGGG
>NW_013654656.1:0-16360 GCF_000499385.1 Eimeria necatrix
GCCTGTCTCCCTCCAGTCTTGCGACCCCTCGTAGGTCGCTGGCTAGCTATCCTCTCTAGAGCACTAACCAGCCCCATTGTAGTTTCTGTGCACTACACTAGCGATCATCCCTAGGACACTAGTCAGCCCCATTGTAGTGTCTCAGCACTACAGTAGGTCCTGCGTGTAGTTCATAGCCATTACAGTTTTCCCTACTGAGGCTATAGTGAACGTATAGTGGCATATTCCGCGGAAAAAACACGATGCAATATTAGTATTACGTTAGATCAATTAGGCAAAAGATACAGCCAACTAGCTATGAGTGCCAGCTAGCTATGAGAACCGGTTACGAGTGAGAACAGGCTAAAAGCGTCAGCCGCGGATGTATCGCGGAGACACCAACCCACATTAGGGAGTCACAGTCTGACGGCAGATCTTTTACACTTTTTTTTCGAGGAAAAGGGACTAGAAACATGACATGCGGCTAATTACATGGATTTAAGGAGTTTTCGCTTGATTTATCGGGATGCTGCTCACAGAGAAGCACTTAGGTGTTCACGTAGTGGCAGCAGTAAATCCGCTCGCACACTACACTGATAGCTCTGGTTGCCCATAACAAGATTCGTTCTCGAACAGTGCCCTCTTAAGAGCATAGTATCCTCTTAAGAGCCGACGTTTGTTGCAGCAGACCCAAGGTCTATCAGCTTGAGTCCAGGGTGGGCGGAAAACCCTGTGCAGAGCCACTGCTGTAGACCATGTAGACCGGGAACAGGCCTCGTGATTCCTCTGCTGTGAGGACGGACTGTGGGATATCTCTCACTCTGACAAGCCTCGGCGAATCAACCCGATTTTGCTTATAATAAATTCCATCGGTCTTTTATTCCTTCTTATTTCAGTGGAAGTTTCTCTTTTTGCTATTGAGATTTCCATCCCCATTATTCATGCTTTTGCTCAATAGAAGTCGGCTCTGAGTCAGGCGAATGCGGCCTCATTCATGCCATTTTACAATGGTGCTTGTCCTGCCTTATGTCTGCATCATGTAGGCACCAAGAGCGTGTGTGGACCCAAAGACGGGTTTCACATACCTAAAACGCTCGTGAAGCTCACTATGATATGAAAGGAGCTACAACTGTTATCTTAGCATAAAGACACCTAGTTTCCCTTCTTCAAGCTGTAGTCCCCAACATGATGCGAACCTCCAGTGCTGGCCGACGCTCTGCGTGCAAGGGGTCAAATAGACAGATTAACTGCTCCGATATCTTTTGAAACTCAACATAATGAGCATTTTACTTGAAGTTGGCCCCTGTATTTTTTGTTTTGCCGAGTGAGGGGTCGAGCAGAACTTGCTGGTCTTCTCTTGAAGGGAAGTGGGAAGTACCTGCTTGTGCCGCCGCCATCACCTGCCTTTATAAGGCTACATGTAACTGCTTAAAGTTGTGGCGGTTCTATGAGTGCATTCTGCAGTATGGATGGAGAACGGGATGAGGGGCTCACTGCTGTCAACTTCCAGTCCAGGTCCACAACTGCTAGGCTGCGACCATCGCTGCAGATGAGTGGGTCCATTGTACTATCGCAGGGAGGACACTGTGATCATGCCTGCTTGTTTACTCTTGTATCAGACCCGTGTATTTTATGTTCAAATTACGACTGATGCCTCATTCTTCCGCTGCGACGTCCCAAGGAGCCTAGTAGGGCTGTAGGCGCGCTGCCGACCAGCAGTGAAGTACGTGCTGGCCTTTGTTTGAGGACCAAAATTGAAAGTCTTTTCATAACTTTTCAGATATACTTTTGATTTTTTGTTTGTTGGCTCCTGCCAGCTATCCTTAGAAGGCAGGGGCCCTCCCTCTCGGTTTGGTAGAGGCTACGCGTGGAAGAGTAGGTACTGCTACAGTGTTTGCTGTTCCATTTCTCACCCTTAACACACCTGGTATCCAATTGTTTGCTTGTAACAAACTTGATGCAGTAAAGATTTGAAGAAACATTTGACACCTGACTGTGTCTAGATCTGCTTTTTGGCGAGGGACTAAGAAAGCCCCGAGCATCCCCAATCATTTGCCTCCTGTTCTCCTCCGCAGAAGTCAACCCATGCAGGCCCAACAGAGACAGAAGCATCAGCAGCAGCAGCAGCACGGGCCGCAGCAGCAGGAGCCGCAGCAGCAACGGCAGCAGCAAAGGAGAAAGGCCATAACTGCACAGAGGTCGCCACCCTGCGTCCTTCCAGGCTGCTGAGACAAGTCATAAGGTATCTGCTATGCGTGCAGAAGGACAGGAACTGCTGCAACAGCAGCAGGCGACTTTATCCCAGCAGCAGCAAGCAATTCCGTCGCACCAGCAGCAGGTAACCCCGTCACAACAGCAGCAGCTGCTCTCAACAGCACCTCCGCAGCACCATCAACAAGACGAACATCAACACCAGCAGCAACAACAGCCCCGGCCGACTCGTCGCAGTAATCGCAACAACCCACACCAGCGGCAGCAGCAGGATCAACAGGAACAACATCAGCAGCAGCCAAGGTCACGCAACAGAACAAACCCGCAACGGCGCTCGCGTCAGCAGCATCAGCAGCACCAGCAGGCCGGAGCTCTAGCACCATGGGGTTCCCAAGCATCTGCATTGCCTGCAGCGGGGAGGCAAGTGCGGCGTACTTCAAGGGCTGTGCGGAGGGACGCAGCAGGGGCATCGGAAGCGTGTCCTCCTGCAGTGCCTGTCAAGGACTGGGTTTCCCGCGCAATGCAGCAGCGTGGTTGGGAGAATTCGGAGAGGCAAAAACGTGAAGATTATGTGCCGACGCTGCCGGAGGGAGGGATCCCCTCTGAGGGCTTTCGATTTCGGTTGGACCACGGGTATCCGTTGGACATACGAGGGGGTGGCACACAAGGGAGGTCGCGGCCAGGTGCTGCTGCCGCTCACTGCCCTTTTTTCCCTCCTCCGTTTTGTCTGCCTTTACTAGGTGGGCTCCCGCAGCAAGGGCCTACTGGGTGCTCTGCACAGACATGGGGGTCACAGATGCCGTTTGAAGCTCCCGATGCGGCCCGCGCAGGCCTTTCTCCTCCGCTTGCTTCGCAGCAGGTTTTTTCCGGCCAACTGAAAGGTTCCCCGCAGCAGCAGCAGCGTGTGCAGCAGCAGCCTCACGTACAGCAGCAGCAGCGCGCACAGCAGCACATGCAGCACCATTCTCGGCTTGCCCCTCTCCCGGCACATTATTTGCAGTCTTCTTCAGACTATCCGTTTCCCCCCATGATGGGAGTACCGACACGGTCCCCCTTTGGCAGGGAAACACATGCGGAGGGCAGCAGCAGCGGCACGTTGCAGCGTCGGGACGAGTCGTGCAGGGGCAATACAAGCAACAACGCTCAGCTGCTTGCCTCCGAAGCAGACCCAGCTGATTTTTCTGCTGCAGCTGCAGCAACAACTGAAGCAGCCAGAACAGGTGACAGACAAACTACTGCAGCGCAGCCTGCTGCTGCCACACCGATGGGTGATAGCCTTAGATGCAGGGAGGCAGCTGGTATCCACGCAGCCATAAGCACTTCAGACGAGGAAGAAAGCGGTCCATTTTCGGCTGCGCCTGCTGCTGGAGGAACAGCAACAACAACAGCAGCAACTCCAGCTCTTAGTAGCGTTGTGGCACTGGGGGCTTCAGTAGCATGCCCCAGCCCGTATGCTGTCGTGCGGGAAGGGCAGCTGCAGCAGCATTCTTGGCAGCACATGTCTCATCCGTATTGGCAATCATGGCAGCTGCAGGAGCACTGGCAGCTGCAATTGCAGCAGCAGCAGTGGCAACAGTGGCAGCAGCAGCAGTGGCAGCAGTGGCAGCGCTTGCCGTACACCGTTGCTGCTCCAGTTGATGCCTCTGCGTATTCATACGTGCCCATGCAACACCTGCAGCAACAGCAGCAAATCCAGCAGCTCCATCAGCTGCAGCAGCAGCAATACCTGAATCTGTTTCAGCAACAGCGACATGACTGGGGGAGCCAGAGGGCTTCTGGCCCAAGTAGAAACTATCAACGGACTCCTCGTCGAGTTCCACAGCAGCAGCAGCAGCAGCAGTATCAACAACAGCCTATTCAAGCCCACTACAACGGCGGAGTTGCTGATTCCCGCAGATGCCCTCAGCGTCAGTGGCAGCAATTGTCTTTCCCAGTGGCAGCAGCAGATTGTGTGCGTCACATTGCACCCGGTACCTCTGCAGCGGCGGTAGCTACTGCGTACCCCTGGTCCGTGCATGCACTAGCAGCGCCATCTGTTTACGACACCACGGCCCTCTCTCAATCAGGCTCACCGATGGCCCGTACGCATGGCCATTTTGTGGCTGCACCATATACGTACACTTCCACGGCGCACAGTGCGCCGGCCTCCACATTCTGGTCGCAGCCTCAGTTGCAGCAGCAGGTGCAACAGCAAGTCCAGCAGCAGCAACAGCAGCAGTGGCAATGGGAGGCCCAATCACGGTACTCTCGGGGTTCCAGCAATAGAAACTCGAGGGAGCAGCCGGGACGTTTGCGGACTGTACAGGATGACCGAAACGCTATAAGCAGTACTCGGCACATAGTTGAGGCGCATTCACTTAGCTGTAGTGGGAAGGTAGGTAGAGGCTCTGCTACTGCTGCTGCTGAAGGTGGTCGCCAGGTGCTTTCGAGCAGCAATGCAGACGCTGGGGAATCGACGGATTCTGCAGCAGTCGCAGTTAAAGATGGTGAAGAAGGAAGCAGCCGCGACAGCAGCCGGAGCGAAACTCACAGCAGTCCTTCCCGTCGCAGTCGCAGTAGCAACAGTAGCAGCAGCATATCCAACAGCCACATGCTTCCTGAGGAAGGCTACTCGTATACCAAGAATATGGCGTACTTAGCTCCCCTCGTAGAACGAAAGAAAGTGGGCCCAGAGGACTTTGTCCTGCTGCATGTCATTGGCAAAGGGTCATATGGTAAGAGCAGACAGGGAACAATAATGAGCGCGGCTAGCAGCATACTACAAGCCTGAGGCGTCTTTCAGAGTGTTCAGTATATTCGAAAGCAGCCACACTTGTTACTGTCAGCGCTCATTAATACGCTACAGCAAGCGAAAGAACAGCAGGAGGAGAAGCAACAGTCGACACAGCGACAACCGCGGTAGCTCTAGGATACTTCAGTGAATTCGGCTCAAGTCCTTCTCGTTGTGGCTGTCTCTACTGCTCGCAATAAGCTCATGTTTGTCCGTGTGGTATGGAGCTACCGTTACTGATTGCTGGTTTTTTTGTTTTCTTGTTTCAGGGAAAGTAATGCTTGTTCGATTCGAGCAGGACGGCCAACTGTATGCCCTTAAGGTGCTGCTGAAGGAGTCGCTGTTGCGTCGTAGCCAGGTGAGATCTTGTTGTTCCGACAGGAGATGCATGAATCGGAGAACATAGTTTCAGGGAGAGAAACATTTTCAGTGGCCGCCTGGATGGCAGCGGTAGACAAGGTCTTTACGTTCACGCGATCACATGTGGATGAAAGTAGTAGAAGTTGTTGAAATCACTCCTCAAGCTGCTGCCTATGCATTAGCTGCTGCCGTGGGTGGTTCGGCTGCAATTTTGTTTAGTCAGTGCTTGTATTTCTACATTGTGTTTTAGCATAATGTGGCGCTAACGGGTTTTGCAGGTGCAGCACACGCGAACCGAGCGCGCGGTTTTGGAAGTTATAACTCATCCTTTTATTGTGCAAATGCATTTCGCCTTTCAGACACCCAAGAAACTCTATTTCGTTTTAGAGTAGGTTTGACGCTGCATTGCCTGTGTTCTTGTCGCACTGCATCTCTAATTGCCACGCTATATATCCACTATTCCTTTCAGCTTCCTCTGTCTCTGTGTCCTTCAATAATTTCTTGCTTTGAAGCTGTACTCCGTGGACTTCGCTTCCTTGTTGCTTGCCATGCCGAATGTTTCCACGTCGCCCTTGTAAGATACCCTCATGAGACCTCATGTGGCTTGCGTGCATACGTACATCAGGCAGCTTGCTGCTGCGGGTAGGACTGAGAGGTCTGTAGTACGTGAAGCAAACAGAATGCATGTGACACTCTGTGGCTTGCAGGTACTGTCCTGGAGGGGAGTTATTCTTCCATCTACAGAAAGACAGGAAGTTTAGTGAGGAGCGATCGCGGTTCTACGCTGCCGAGCTCTTGCTTGCCTTGGAGCATCTCCACAAGCACAACGTTATCTATCGCGAGTGAGGCAACCCCATCAAAGCTTACTCTACTGTTGCCACCAAACCGCGTGTTGCTTGTGTTTCCTTCCCTGCTTGGATAGGTTAAGTAAACGTGCGCATACAAGCAAACAAGCGATGCAAAACATGGCGGTGGATGCAACACTGTAGAGTCTTTGGTTGCTGCTGCACCAGTGCAAATTCTCCTAATATGCATTACTAGTCACTAGACGGCGGTGGCGCGATGGGACTTGTTTACATCCAGCCGTTAGGTTAAAAGTTCGTCTGCGAAGGGAGAAATCGTTTGTGTTTTGTTATTGTGTGTCATTTATCGCCATTCTTTCTCAGCCTGAAGTCCGAAAATGTTCTTCTGGACGCGGACGGTCACATCCGGCTGACAGATTTCGGCCTCTCCAAAAGCGGAATCGCTGACAACACTAGTGCACGAGTATAAAATACACTCTTCTGCTGCTGTTGCTGCCGTTGGTATTTCTTTTTTTCTGGTGTTAGTAGTTGGTAGGAACGATGGAGGCCTCCTGAAGGGTTTTGTTGTCCCTATGTTACATGCGTCGCTGCTGTTTCCCACTCTCCAAGTTCTGCTGCATTGTGAATGACATTGTGCTTCAGTCCGTTTGCGGGACACCGGAATATATCGCTCCAGAGATCTTGTGTCAGGTAGGCCACGGGAAGGCAGCGGATTGGTGGAGTCTTGGAGCCCTGCTGTATGAGATGCTGACAGGTCTGCCTCCCTTCTATACGGCAAATCGCCAGGCCCTTTTCACCAATATTCTCTGGTAAGTTCGTTTGTCTCCTTTTACCCTCATGCTTCGAGCATCATCCACTTTCACACAAAAGAACATGCATCGCCAGAATACTTACATTTAGGAATTTATGTGCTAGCATGAATGCGCGTATGCGTCCGTAATGAAGTGTGACTAATGACAGAGCTGGTGATGCGGTGATTGATTGACAGTCGTTTGCATGGGAAACGGCTTTCCGTGTGTTGCTCCAGGCTTGGTCAAGCACCACCGGAATAGATGTTAGCGTGTGGACACTGCACTATAACGCTCACCAGCGAATAGCAGATGCAAACATATCTTTGCGGTGAACATCATGCTTTCATGCGCGTTGGCTTATAACCAGTTGGGATTCTGGTTTTACAACCTTCTGCCGTGCCTACTGCTGATTATGATCATCTGACAATGTTATCAGGGACAGCATGGATGGCCGGTTCCTAAAGTTGTGTATTGGATGATAATGATCGGGCTTGACTTGGGATATTGAGCTCCCCTGAATTTTTTTGTTCGCCAGCGAGAAGAAGCGTGAATGCTATTTTGCTGTGCAGGGGAGGGTTAGACTTTCCCGCGGATCTTTCTCCCGCTGCTGTAGACCTCTTAAAGAGCTTATTGCACCGCGATGCCAATGAGAGACTTGGCGCTGGGCCTTTAGACGCAGAGGAGATTAAAGTGTGTTTATCTGCTTTTTTTCGAAGCTGTGTAGCCAGATCAGACAAATGGTGGAAGGGAGGTGACACAAGCTACTTGATTAAAGAAACAGTTGTAGAGAGCATTTTGTTTCTGAACTTAACGGTTTGAATGGCCATGTGCTCAATGCAATCAGAATACTCTTTTTTCCCAAATTTTATTTCTTTTCAGAGACATCCTTTCTTTGCGCCGGTGGACTGGGGACGTCTTCTCGCCAAGGAAATTGAGCCTCCTTTCAAACCTCGCCTCCTTTCGCATGAGGACCCTAAGTATTTTCCTGCCGAAGTTAAAAGAGAACCAGTATTTTCAGATGATGGAGAAGGACCTGACGCAGCGTTTGGTAGTGGCGCCGTGAGGGACGCCGCCGCGAGAATGCAGAGGTCTCGCACGCCTAATCGTCGCGCCGCAGTCGACAGCAGCAGCTGTGGCGATAGCGGTAAAATTAGCAGCAGTAGTAGAACAAGGCCAGCAGCAAATTGTGCAGCTGATGGGAACTGTGTTGCGAGGCCCGCATCGGGTACAGGAGGTCACACGGAGGACGCATGTACAAATGAAAGGCCACACGCATGCAGCTCTCTTTCCTCCCATGACTCTCAGAACACTGAAGAAGATGAAGGGGAGGCCCTTTTCAAGGGTTTTTCCTACGATGAGCGCCTCCAGGGGTTTGTCTATCCATCTCACCAAAAATTTAACCAAGCTTCATCTACTTTGCTTGCTCTAACTCTCTCACACAGAAACTTGTTCACCTGCGAGATTCGCCGAGTACAAAATGCGAACAGTTATAGTCTTTGAGACTGTGCCTTGTTCTCGGACTCGCTGCTGAACGTCTGAATGGCATGTGTGCTGTTTGTCTTTGTGCCATGCCATGCCAGAACCTGGGGTAAGGCGGCCGCATCTACGGATGATCCCTACGGCTTCTAGGTGTCTTGGAGCTTATTTTTGTTGTTTCTCGCAAAGCGAGAGTTTACTTGTTCCACTCTGTCTCGCTCAATCAGGTGATTGCCGGCGAGGTCGGTCGTTTCCCCTTTCCCCGGCTTCGGCTTCTGCACGACAGAGATTGGGTTATTTGATGTTTGTAGATGACACCAAAGCGCTGTCGGCATACCTCCCGCACTGGAGAGCCCGGCAACCACACAAATATCATGGGCGCGCACAGACAAAAGACCCATCAGGGCCCGCAGAAGAGTAATTGTCAGTTGCTGCCTTGGGGAGGCCAAGAGCCAGTATTACCCGTTTTCCGTCTTTTTAGCCTTAATTTTACACAGTTCTCGGGATCCTTCGTCTGCGATTTCTTTGCTGGTAGTAAAGTGGTGAAGAGATGCGCCAGTAAAACGGCGTGAGAGAATCCTGCATCACTGCTTCCTGTTGCCCTTTCTTCCAGGGCATGACAGCTCCTTTTCTCTGCTTGCTCGCTGGTGTAAGCTAAGCGCGACACTGAAGGAGCTAATGGATGACATTTGTTGTCTCTGGGTTTGTAAAATGAGCCCCTTAGTTATGGGATCAGAGCCTTGTAGATCCCTGCGGTGCCAAGTCGGTAGTCCTTGTGAGTACCGTACGGGCTGCGATTTCGACAGAAGCGGCACGATTATGAAATAACACTTGTTTCTTGTCAAGGCATACCAAGCTGGTATGCGGAATGCTACACTGTCTGAGGTCTTATTGTTTATTTTTAAAGCTAGTTGTAGTGGTTCTACCCGAGGTGTTTCGCAGGGCGTACTCGCTAAATACTGCAGGGACGGCTTGCTATCTCAGCAAACGGCAGACACTGTCTAGTTCATGGGCGGTGAATCACAATTTTTGGTAGAACAGACGTGTGCAAACGTATTAAGCTATAGAGCAGGCCTTCCACAGGCCAAGCTGGTGTGAAACCATACAAATTGCAGCTATCATGGCTTTCAGTTGCAGTAACGCTGGGACAGGCAATGAATAGGGGCGGCGTACACAGGGTCTATTCAGCTACACTACTAGTGCGGCAAATGTGCGCAGCTACTTCACTTCGCTGTCTGTGGCGGACCTGCAGAAGATTTTGTCCGCTAGTTCTACAAGTGAAGGCACTAGACGATTTCCTACCGAATTTAGCAGGCAGTTGAGGAGCAGAGCGCACAGGCGTCGTCTCATAGTATGCAACTAGGCTGGTGGAGCTTGCAGGGGATTTCTGTGCCTCGTATTCTTTACATGGGAATGCTTTTTCCATTTCAATGGGGTGCTCGCAGCTTACCCTATAAATGCATTGGTGGCGCTGAGCGAGAATGACCACGAACGTCGGATTCATGTGAGATCAGATGGTGCCTCTGCCCATGTACACAATAGTTTGCTCTGCAGAGCCACTTTGCAACGCAACCAAATTTAAGTCCTCTGAATTGCATTTATGGCTCACTAGATCCTTAGGGCTCTGCAGGCAAGGCGCTTTGAAAACTCAATCTCCATATGACAAGGTGGTGCTGTTTGCGCTCTGTCAAAATCCTCACTGTAGTTCACGTGCTCATTTTCCAAGGTGGAGCTTTCACTGAGCTAGGGATAGCAGCAGGATTTGTTATATTCGACAATCCTAGTACGTGGTGGGGCTGGTGTTGCAGTTCCGGAAGTGGGAGTAGCTGCTATAGCAGGTACGTTTCACAGTTCCTGACGGTAGTGTAACGGATCACACTGGCGACGGCCCACGGCATTTTCTTTCTAAAAAGCGAGATTTTCGAGGTTTTCTAATTTTGCATGCATATGCCGAGTACCTCCACTGGTTTTGTTCGCATTGCAGACGAAGTGGGGGAGTCACAGCAAATCTGTGTACCGGCAAAGCAAAAGGCCGAATAACGTGGAGTATTCCCTGGAAATTCCGGCTACAGATTGCACGCGTATGCGAGAAGGGATGAAAGTAAGAGCATTCGAAATGGAAACCGGGTTGCCACGCCCGCTAACAATTGAATCGCAAAACGTCATCATCCCTATCGATCATGTGGCAGTGAAGGGGCAATTCTAGGTTGGAACTAACAGCATTCCAACGTAGAACACATTTGGCCATACATCCTGTTTGAACAAATGGCCGTAAATCGTTTGTTGCACTTTACTCAGGCAGGGAGACGTACCTAGCGAATGAAAACTGAAGCTCAGAATCAAGACTCGTTTGCACGGTAAGGGGAAGCCCTTGCATTTTAGACAACAAATTGAAGGGTGACGAAGTAGACATGCTCGTTTAGGACTGGGATGAAGCCCCTTCACTTCAGCATCAAAGCACAGCTTATCCAGCAATTTTTAACCTTTACCTTCCGAAGGGATTCAGCAGCTTCTCGCCTCCTACAAGTCTAATGTGACATTTCGCATGTGTGACACAGTATCTCTCATGTCTTTCTTTTACGCGCTATTGCGTTTGACCGCTTACTTCCGACTCTGTAAATTGAAAACTTTGAAGTACGGCCTCGGAAGCGTGTGACTTTTTCGCTTTCCTTTTACCAATTTCAGGTTGGAGTGTACGCCTACTTCACCGTTTGGAAGCACTAATTTATACTTTTCACGCTGCTGTATAATCTTGCGATGCTGCTTTTTGTATTCATATGTAAGAGCCTGTGTGGCTTATTGATCAGCCACTAACGCTCGGTGGTGGGCGCTACGGGACCATAACCAGGGCTTGTTGAGTGGACAGAAGTCAAACAAAAAGCGAATTAGGGCATTTATCGTGTAAAAGGTGAAGAGGCTCGGCTCGACTGAACTCTTTCAGCGCGGGTCGTGGTGGCGAAGCAAATCCTGAGGCACAGACTCTGTGATAATCTAAGGCTACGACAGCCAGAAGTTTTGTATTTGCCGCAAGCCGGGTCACTGGGATTGCAATGGTTCGCAACTCCCTATGTCTGCTTGCGAGGCGGCACTCCCAAAAATATTGGGCAGAACTAGGAAAAGCATATAAAATCTTAATTGTGAAGCATTGTTTTTCATGTTCCCTTCGTTAGCTCACCAGGTGAGCCATTTTGTATTCGAGAATGGTGACAGTAAGTGCGACGGACCATGTACTGCGCGACACAGAGGAGCACGCTTGCGTGGGAAGTTGTGTAGTGCACAGGCACTACAATGGGGCTGGCTAGTGTCCTAGAGATGATAGCTAGCTAGCGACCTACAAGGGGCGCGACACTGGAGGAGGACAGGACCCTCTCAACAAGAAAAAAATAAGAAAAAAAGTCAGTCAGTTCTAATGAATACGTGAAATGTGCGGAAATTGTGTGGAGACTGGGGCTGGTGATAGCGCCGGCACCAATGGACCTCCTCCCCATAGGGCCTAGGAGGTGAGCTCCGAGAAGGGGGCGAATCGACGAGACAGATTTGAAACACTTAAGAATTGTCGTATTTCGATGGAATAAAGCTATAGAGTCCGAGAAATGTGTCTATGCTAGGCGTAGTTAGTAGACCTGCTCGAAGGGCAGGAAGTAGCGTAGTCGCAGCAGTACGCGCCGCGCACTACATTTGGGGGCTGCTCCGGGATTGAAATCTTTATTCTTTCCGGACTTGGGAGTAGAAATACTATGTTTTAATGCCTCGCACCTAGAAATCTTTGCTCGGTAAGGAATGCACCTCCGCAACGGACGCGTTATCGGTCCCACACCGCAAGAGACTCCTACAATGTCAGTCAACAAAATGCCGAGCGGGACACCAGAACATCATCGCCACGCGACTCCGAAGCCCACAGTGGCAGAGCGGTCGCATGGGCATAAGGAGGCGCCCCCGCAGGAGACACCTTTGCCCAATGTTATGCCAGGGGACAGTCCCTTCGTCACATGGGACCAATTCCAGTCTGCAATGAGTGTGATTAGAACTGTAATGGGGGGAACCGGAGCATCCGGCGCAACGACTCCTATACTACCTGAAGACGGCAGCACTATGCAAGTTTTTCTGCTGCGCATCGAGCGCCGGTACACCCAGATGGGATTGGAACCGCGCGAGTGGGGAAATGCACTTATAGACCACCTCGTGGGCCCGGCTCTAACGTATTGAATGTATCTACGGAGAACTATCGACCTAAGCGACTGGGCGACAGTACAGCGCAGGCTTTTGGAGCGGTTCGACAGAACAATGTTGCAGAGTCAATTGTTAACGGAGTTGGCTAAAGTACGGTGGAATGGTAACCCGAAGGAATACACCGACCAGTTTGCGGCTGTGGCGGAGCGGGGGTTGGGTCTTGCCCCCCACGAACTCGCGAACTACTATTGCACCGGGCTACCGACAGACCTCCATCTTCTAATAGCCAATAACGGACAAGTGAAATATCAGTCGTGGGAACAAGCGGCGACCGCCGCAACGCGGCTCTACGAGCCCAAGCAGAGTGTGCTGGAACTCCGAGAAAGGACCAGTCGAGCCATTAGGGCGGCCGTCCAAGCTAAAGGACCTAGTGGGCGCCAGGCAATTGAAAATCGTTCTGGGGGAACCCACGCTAACTGCTTTGAGTGTCAGGGACGCGGACATCCGGCACGTGCCTGCCCTAGCAAAGGGGAACGTACCAGACGTCGGGGGGAAATCTGCAAGAAGTGCGGCGGTGTCGGACACTATGCTCGGGACTGTCCTACGTATGAACGAAGCCGGCCTGAGCAGGTGGACAAGGGCAGTAGAGCTCTCACCCGTCCTAGCACTGAGAGGACGGAACGATCAAACGTGCGGGCCTAGGCGTGGGTGGAGACGAGCGTTCTAGGCCGCGTAGCCATGGCAAGGGGGTGATGTGTGCGGTAGCGACAGGCCCTAATGCCATTCCAGTCTCCCACGAGATGGGAAACCAACTCCTCCGCACTGCGGGAGGAGCCGACGAGAGCGACGAGCGCGCGGAAGGGACTCCGCCGCTTCCGGAAACGCGACGGGAGTCTGGGCCAGAGTCGATCCTGAGTGAAGAGACTCCGGACGCGACGATGAATAGCAGCAGGAAGTCTGCACAGGCGACAGAAGACGGAAATAGGTCAGACGCGACAGAGATTGTGCCACTCTGGTGGAGGGAGACTTGCATGAAAGAGTCTTACGATCAAGGGGGAGCGTTGTGCTGTGCGGGTGCGACGGCGGTACTTCGCGTAGAGCTTGTGGGGAGCCCTTGCGAGGCCCTCTTGGACACTGGGGCTTCGAGAAGCTTCATTAGTCCCAAAACAGTCGAACGACTGCAGCTGAAAGTACGGAGACTACCAAAAGAGCATAGGTTCACCATTGCTACAGGTGAACAATTACGCATTGATCGGGTAGTGACGGGATTGACGTTGTGGTGTGGACATACACGTTTTTCCGGGGACTTTTTAGTGGGACCCGTTCCCTACGACTTAGTCTTGGGTTTGGATTGGCAGACGGAACACAAGGTGGCCTGGTACTTCCAGTCTGACAAACTCCGAACCTATGTGAACGGCCAATGGTGCGAGTTACCAGTCGTTCGGACTGGTGAAACGACGCTTCAACGTGATAGTCCCACCGTAGTCCACGCAAGGACCCCAGCAGAGCAAGCATACGAGATCTTGGCCAAACGAGTGGAGGGTATGTCAGCCGAGGAGGCAGCTGTATTTCTACGCCCGCCTCCAAGGAGGTATACGTCCGACGCGAAGACTAAGGCAAAGGCGCGGATAACGTCGCTCGTTCGTCAGGCGGCGGCGGTCAACAAGGATCTCAGGACTCCATTGCGCGGTTTGCATCTCATACTGGCTTTGCCCGAAGCCTGTTCGGCAGTGCCCCCAAGGCTCTCGGATGAATGGCAAGGCGCGCTTTCTTGCGCGTTGATAGGGAGTCAACCCACGTCCTCCGGCTGCCGTAGTCCTTTGGCCTCAACCGCCTCGGTGGCAGCGGAGAGTGACGAGGAGTCTCCTTGGCCTATGGCAAAACTCGAGCACACCCTATTCGACGAATGGATAAATTCGACAGAGGCGCAGGATATTAATTCGACAGAGGCGCAGGATATTCCAAGTGAGGTTGCCCAGGTGTTGCACGAGTATCGGACGATTTTTCCCGATACCTTACCTAAGGGATTACCTCCGAGGCGCCCTCATGATCACCATACCCTACTGGTGCCTGGAAAACTTCCATCGAAATCTGCAATATACCGTATGACCCCAGATCAGCTCACATTCCACAAACAGGAGATAGCTAAATTATCGGACAATGGTTGGATCGGACCGACCTATTCGCCTATTTGCTCTCCTACGATCATGGTGGACAAACGTGATGATGGCTCCGGGTAGCGGCAGATGCGTATGGTTGTCAATTACCACGCTCTAAATGCCCTTACGATAGCCCCTGATTTTCCACTACCTCCCATTCAAACCATTCTGGAGATGCTGGGAGGCGCCAAGTATTTTTCCACCTTGGATCTTGAAGCAGGATTCCATCAAATACGTATGGCTAAGGAAGACCGATGGAAGACGGCTTTCCGGTCCGTTCTCGGACTATTCGAGTACCGCGTGATGCCCTTCGGCCTTAAGGGTGCTCCTGCTACGTTCCAGGCCAATATTAATGCCTACCTACAACTTTTATTGGGCCAGGGCGTTATTGCGTACCTAGACGATGTACTTATCTATAGTTCTGATCTCTCTGGGCACGTTTCTCTTCTGCGACAAGTCCTAAGCATTTTTCTTCGACATCAGTTCTACCCAAAATTCCGCAAATGTAAGTTTGCAAGGCAAACAATTACTTACTTGGGTTATACCGTTTCTCCTACGGGGATCAAACCTGCAGAAGACAAAATCGTAGGCATCCGGCATTGGCCAGAGGTGCTGGAGAACGAAACGCAAGTGCGCCAGTTCCTCGCTACCATAAATTACTGTCGCATGTTCATGGGATCGGACTATGCAGACGTTGCCCGGCCGCTGGTTGATCTAACGCGTAAAGACGTCAGTTTCAAATGGACAGAGCTTCACACGCAAGCGGTGCGGCAGCTCAAACAGCGCTTAATCGACTTCACTACCTTACGAGTCCCTGACACGACGAAACCCTTCGAGTTATACACAGATGCCTCTGGTTATGCAATCGGAGCAGTTCTCGAACAAGACGATAAACCCATCGGCTTCTTCAGTCAAGTCATCAACCCCACGCAACAGAGATACTCGATCTACGATCAGGAACTCATGACGCTGGTCACGTCGCTGGACAAGTGGTTGCACTTGCTCCGTGCCTCCAGGGTGACGGCTTTCACTGATCATCAAGCTCTCACCCATCTCCAACGACTCCAAGCATCGAAGCCTCTGCGCGGACGCACCGCCCGGTGGCTAGACTTCCTTGCAGAGTTCCCGGGTTTGCACATCACGTATGTTCAGGGAGCGCGCAATCAAGTTGCCGACGCCTTGTCTCGCCGTCCCGGCCTCTCTAACACCTGCTAGCACGACACACCATCGGCACCGCTGATGCTCGCAACAGGAGAAGCGAGCGCGGCTTCCCGCTCTCGCGGTCCGCCTCCCAACTATCGCGAGCTCGCCGAAATTCGTCCGCGCCGCCCTCGACGACACAGCACGCAGTCTGCGCCTTCCTCTGCGCCGCAGGAACCCAACCCAGAGCCGGAACCTCCTACACTTACAACGAAGGCATCCGCTGGTCCCCCTGACGGGCGCCATTGGCCGCAAGCGTACTCGAAGTGTCCTGCTTTTCGAGTTCCCTACGAAGCCGCAGCAAGCCAACCAGGAGAAGCTCTGCAGATCGAGTTCTGTCATCGCCAATCTACCTTTCGCTACGTAGAGCCTTACCTGCACATCCGCGTTCATGGACTGTGGCGCATCTGCGTCCCCCAGTTCCCTGAGTTCCTTACTCAC
>NW_013654657.1:0-7500 GCF_000499385.1 Eimeria necatrix
CCCACCCCACGCCCCCCAACCTCCAGCAGCAGCAGCAGCAGCAGCAGCAGCAGCAGCAGCGGCAGCAGCAGCAGCAGCAGCAGCAGACTAAACGCACGGCCTGGTCCGCGGGGGTGGTGGGGAGGTTTTTGTTGAAGTTGCCGCACTCGACGTTAACTATGGAGCCTTTGTAGCCGAAGGCCGCGGCCTGCGGCTCCCAGTAGCAGCAGTTGGCCCCAGTGCCCAGGATGACCCCCACAGTGCAGGGGGGGGACCCGGGGCTCTTTTGGTACGCGCACGACAGCAAAGTCCCCACCTGCAGACAAACCCTAAACCCTAAACCCTAAACCCTAAACCCTAAACCCTCGCCGCCCCTGCGCGCGCCGACCCCGCGAAAAACCAGCCCTTCACACGCCGAAACGGCCGCAAACCACGCGAAAAACCCAAACCCTCCCAAACCCTAAACCCTCCCAAACCCTAAACCCTCGGAAACCCTAAACCCTAGCGGCCTCTGCGGCCGCTCAAAACGACAAAACTGCGCCGCTGCGCCGCCGAAACGGCCCCAAACGCCCACAAGCCGCCGAATGCCCCCACCGCCCAGGCAAACCCCAAACCCTAAACCCTAAACCCCAAACCCTAAACCCTAAACCCTAAACCCTCACCGTGTCGTTGACCACGGCCTCGCACTCCAGGCCCAGGCCCTGCCGCTCGAAGGCCGCGGCCAAAAGGGGCACCACGTCTTTGCCGACGACGGGGTCGTCAGTGTCGTGGCCCGTGGCGAAGCCCTTCGTCCAGGACTCGAGGACGCTGTTGTTGAGACTCTGCAGCAGAAACGGCGAATTTAAATGCAGAAAAGTCGAAAAAGAAACAAAATGATCCAAAAAGATGCAAAAAAAATTCAAAAAGATGCAAAAAAGATTCAAAAAGATGCAAAAAAGATGCAAAAAAGATTCAAAAAGATGCAAAAAGATGCAAAAGTGAAGGGCAATGTTGAGGGCAACTGGGGTGTACAGACAGCTGCGTACTTGCTGGGCGCAGGGGAACGAAAAGGTGAATCCCAGTTTTGCTTTTTTGTTTTTCAGAATTTCTTTTTCGTTATTTTCTTCCACCAATTCTCCCACGCAGTTCGCGAGCACGTCGAAGAGCTGCGAAGCCGAAGTTTCGCGGGCCATGAGGTCGATCTCGCCGCCGCACTCGTAGAGGCTGCGGAAAACGAAAAAATAAAAAAGTGGAATCTCAAGATGATAATCCCCTCATTGAATTGCAAATTAAAAAAGAAGCTGAATTATGTTTTAATTTTTGAATTTCCTCCGCAGCTTCGCCGCAAATCGCACTCATCACCCATAGCGGCTGCGGAAAACAAAAAAATAAAAAAGTGGAATCTCAAGATGATAATCCCCTCATTGAATTGCAAATTAAAAAAGATGCACAAATCTGTTTTTATTTTCCAATTTCCACCGCGGCTTCCCCGCAGATCGCCCCTTTCACCCATACAGGCTGCGGAACATGAAAAGAAAAAAAGTGGAATCTCGCGGAGATAAGCCCCTCATTGAATTGCAAATTAAAAACCAAACAGAAATATGTTTTAACTTTTGAATTTCCTCCGCAGCTTTCCCGCAAATCGCACTCATCACCCACACAGGCTGCGGAACATGAAAAGAAAAAAAAAGTGGAATATCCTGACGATAAGCCCCTCATTGGATTGCAAATTGCAAAACAAACAGAACTATGTTTTTAATTTTGAATTTCCTCCTCAGTTTTTTCTTAAATCGCACTTTTTCAAGAACTGCTGCGCCTGGATGCGGCCGCCACCCAGCAGTTCGCAGCGGACGGCGCGGACGTTCGTGCCGCCGAAGTCGAGTGCGTAGAAAACGCCCTTTTCGTGGCCGGAGGGAATTGCGGAGACGCAGGAGTCCAGCATTCGCAAGGAGCACTCCTCGGGCACCCACTGCAGCCCGTGACGCTTGTGCATCTCCAGCCCCTGCAGCAGCAGCAGCAGCAGCAGCAGCAGCAGCAGCAGCAGCAGCAGCAGCAGCGGCAGCGGCAGCGGCAGCGGGGGAGGCAGCAGGTGGAAGCAGGTGGAAGCAGCGACGCTCGGTCGGGCGGAAGGCGGGGCGCGCAGCAGCAGCGGCAGCAGCAGCAGCGGCGGGAGAAGGGGCGGGGGAGGGAAACCCTAAACCCTAAACCCTAAACCCTCGCGCAGACCCACTCGGAGGAGCTCATCGCTGAAGGTCTTGCTCAGCTCCTGGAGCTTCTCCTTTGAAAGCCGCAGGGGGGCGAGCACTTGCTGCAGCAGCAACACAGGCAAGCGGCGGCGAGCTGCAGCAGCAGCAGCAGCAGCAGCGGCAGCAGTTTCCCCGCTGCAGCAGCAGCAGCAGCAACTGCTGCTGCAAAGACACCAAGCGCTGCAGTGGGGCGGAGTACCTCAGCTTTCTGCTCGAGGGAGATGTTCGCCATCGTGGGGGAGAAGTTCGGGACTTTTTGCTGCAAAGGTCCGCCGGATTTCGAAACGAATCAAAGATTGGAACTTTTCCGCTGTTCCAATTGCTGCTGCTGCTGCTGCTGCTGCTGCTGCTGCACTGTCTCGCTTGGGGCTGCTGCGCGGCTGCTGAGGGGTTCCTCTTTGCTGCTCAGCAGCAGCAGCGCAGCACCTGCTGCGGAAGCTCTTGGGCTCTTTTCGCCAATTAAATCCGAAAAAATAAAAAAATAAAATAAAAATAATCGGAAAATACCTTTTTTCGCCAAGTCGAGGTGTATCTTGGTTCAGGTTTCCGCAGCTTTCCACTTCGCGCTCTCGAGGCGGCGCCGCTGTGGCGCTCGCGCGCAGGCGCCGAAACGCGGGGCAAAGGATCGATTTAAGTTTTATTTTCGTTTTCAAAAAGTGTTTTCTTTCTTTTGTTGCAAAATAGTTCTTTTGAATTTCAAAATTTGCAGCTTTCCGCCGGCGCGCGCGCGCAGCCAGTCTCGGGTGTCTAGACAGCACCCGCGCAAACCGGCGCGGGTGCGTTTTCTTGTCTTCCGCCCGCGCCGTCTTCACTTCTCGAAAACAATTGCAAAACAAAAAGCATTTCTGCATTTAAATCGAACTTGGCGCGAAAAAGGCGTCTATTTGGGGGTTTGCGCGCGGACACTCGCGAGCCAGCAGCAGCTGCTGCCGCGCCGCAGCAGCAGAACCTCCACGAAGTTCAACTTCGCCTTTTCGCGAAAACCCCAACTTATAAACTCAACTAATCCATTTCTTTCGATTTATTTCGCTTTTCTGCTGCCCGCAGCCCCCGCGGCCGCCGGGCGGCGCGGCGGCTGCGGGCGGCGTCGATTCGCCGCAAACCCTAAACCCTAAACCCTAAACCCTACCCGCCGAACCCGCCAAACCCTAGCCCCAAACCCTAGCTACGCGCTGCTGCTGTCTTTCGCTGTTCAAAACCCTAAACCCTCGCCAACTTTAATAAATCTGAATTCGCAAAAAGGCGAAACGCCAAAATGCAAAAGTGCTGCATGCGCTGCACGAAGTTGGGGTGTACGTACACCCCAACCTGCTGCTAGGAACTCTACACTGGCTGGGAAACGGGCTGCAGCCGAGCTGGAGCCTCCGCACAAACCCTAAACCCTAAAACAGGGTTTGGCGGGCGCCTGTCCGCGCGTCCGGGCCGCGCGCGCGGCGCCGGGCGCAAACCCTTTTTTAGGGTTTAGGGTTTAGGGTTTGCAGCTTCTCGTCGAGCCGCTGCTTCCAGGGGAGCTTGGAGGCGTCCTCGAAGGTGTCTTTGACTGCTGTGGCTGCGGTGTCTATACACCGCAGCAGCGCAGCAACAGACAGTTCAACTTCTTTTTGAGAATGTTTAAATCTATCTTTTATATCAATCCACTCTTCTGCTGCTGCTGCTGCTGCTGCTGCTGCTGCAGCAGCACAGGGTTTGCAGTGGCAGCTGCGCTGCTGCAGCAGCTGCTGCTGCTGCTCCAGCTGCTCGCGCACCGTTTGCCCCTGCAGAGCTTCCCGCTGCAGCAGCAGCTCCTCCCGCTGCTGCAGCAGCAGCAGCAGCAGCAGCAGCTGCAGCAGCACCACCAACCACCCCACAACTCGAGTCGAAAACAGCAGCCACTTTGCTGCTGCCCACACTTCGGGGAGCCGCGATCTTGCTGCTCGTTTCGGTGCTGCTGCTGCTGGAGTTATTGCTGCTGCTGCTGCTGCTGGAGTTATTGCTGCTGCTGCTGCTGCTGGAGTTATTGCTGCTGCTGCTGCTGCTGCTGCTGCTGAGAAGCTGCCCGCGCCGTCCGCAGAACCTGCTGTGGTTTCTCTCTCCAGAATATTGGCGAGCTGCAGGTTGCTTTTGCTGCTGCTGCTGCTGCTGTTGCTGCTGCTTCTGTTGCTGCTGCTGCTGGTCGAGCCACACGACTCCGTCGGCAGCGACTGCAGCGTCGCCAGCGCCCTGCTTGCTGCTGCTGCTGCTGCTGCTGCTGCTGCTGCTTCTGTTGCTGCTGCTACCTGCTGCTGCTTGTTGCTGCTAGGCGCCCCTTCATTCCTGCGGGGACGCCGGCGCAAGAAGAAAGCCCGGTGGGGTCCTGCAGCAGCAGCAGCAGCAGCAGCAGGAGATAGGAAGGCAGCAGCAGCAGCTGAGGCTTGCCCAGGAGCAGCAGCAGCTGCTGCAGCAGCAGCAGCAGACAATCCTCAGCAAAAATGGTAAAAGAAGCGGCTTCAGCAGCAGCAGCAGCGCGGAAAACACAAGTGACAGCAGCAGCAGCAAACACGAGCAGCAGCAGACGAGCAGCAGCAGCAACACAGGAAGCTGGAGAGAGCCGAGAGGCGCCTTTGGGCGGAGAAGAGCTGAGATAGGGTTTAGGGTTTAGGGTTTAGGGTTTAGGGTTTAGGGTTTAGGGTTTTGCGGTGTCTGCACACCCCGCTCCGAGGGAGGCGTCGGCGGCGCCTCCGACATTCTGCAGAAGCGCAGCAGCAAAAACTTTGCAAAAAAGAAAATAAAAAACAAAAAGAAGTTCAAAAATAATTAAAAATAAATAAAAGAAAAGAAATGAAGAATTTGCTGCTGCTGGCGCCGCCAGCCCCAGCCTGAGGTGTCTGTACACCTCACACCGCAGCAACCGCCAAAACCCACTTCCCGATTTAGACAAAACTTTCTAATTTGCGCAGCAGCAGCAGCAGCAGCAACCCGCAGCTCACGTGCTGCTGCTGCTGCTGCTGCTGCTGCGAAGCCCCAGCAGCAGCGGCAGCAGCAGCTGCTGCTGCTGCTGCTGCTGCTGCGGCCGCGGCCTCCTGCAGTGTCTCGACACATCAGCAGCAACGTGCTGTCGCAAATGAATTTTTATTTGTGGCTTCTGGGGGTAGGCTTGTTTACCCCTTCACTGCAGCAGCAGCAGCAGCAGCAGCAGCAGCAGCAGCCGTAGAGTTGTCGCAGCAGCAGCAGCAGCAGCGTAGTTGGAGCAGCAGCAGCAGCAGCAGCAGCAGCGGTAGAGCAGCAGCAGCAACCCGCCGTCAATAGTACTGCCCTCTTCCCTCCTGGGGGCGTTCGCTCTTCTGTGCGCCAGCAGCAGCAGCAGCAGCAGCAGCAGCAGCAGCAGCAGAGGAGCTCGCGGCCGCTCCAGTGTTTGCTGCTGAGCTGGTTACAGCTGCTGCCAAGCCCGGAGCAGCACGAAGAGCAGCAGCAGCAGCAGCAGCAGCAGCAGCAGCAGCAGCAGCAGCAGGAACAATGGAAGACACGGACAGCAGCTCGGAGGTGTCTGTGGGCTCCTCGCCGTCAAACGCCCGCAGCAGCAGCAGCAGCAGCAGCAGCAGCAGGCGGAACAGCAGCCACAGCAACAGCAGCAGCAACAGCAACAGCAACAACAGCAGCAGCAGCAGCAAACGCACCTTGGGGATGGTCTTGACGGGCACGCTGGAAGCAGCAGCAGCAGCCCTCGAAAGGGAACCAGCAGCAGCAGCAGCAGCAGCAGCAGCAGCAGCAGCAGCAGCAGCAGCAGCAGCAGATAAAGTCCCCCAATATGAAACCCCAGGGGATTTGTCCAATTTGACGGAGCAGCAAATTGCCATGCTGACAAATTTGTCCCAAAGACAAACCCTTGAAGGTAAGCATGTGCTGCTGCTGCTGCTGCTGCTGCTGCTGCTGCTGCAGTTAGTGATGCTGCTGCTGCTGATTAAGATGCTGTTGCTGCTGCTGCTGCTGCTGCTGGCAGAGCTGCTGCTGCTGCTGCTGGTAGTGCTCCTCCCCCCAGCACGAATGTTGGCGCTGTGTTCCAGGGGCTGCTGCTGCTGCAAATCTTTTGCTGCTGCTGCTGCTGCTGCTGCTGTTGCTGCTGCTGTTGCTGCTGCTGTTTGAGGTGCTTAGTTCAGCAGAAGCTTTCGACTTCAGCAGCACAAACGCACGAAGCAGCAGCAGCAGCAGAAAGTTCCAGACAGCTACAACACCCAGCAGCAGCATAGCAGCAGCAGCAGCAGCACCAGCAGCGCAGCAGCAGCAGCAGCAGCAGCAGCAGCAGCAGCAGCAGCAGCGCGTTTGTTTGTGTGCGCAGAGGCGGGCGAGCGGCTGCTGCAGCAAATGGACTTCGAGCAGCAGTCTTGCTTCTTCCGCGCGGTTTTCGAAATCGGAAGAAGATACAAAACCCTAAACCCTGAGCGCATGCATTCGACTTACGGGAAATTAATTTATTTGTTGATGGACAGTTCCAAACCCGAGATTCAGCAGCTCCTCAACTTCAGCCTCGTCGCCCCAGGCAAACCCTAAACCCTAAACCCTAAACCCTAAACCCTAGCTTCGCAGCCGCGCGCGCTGCAGCCGCCGGCGACGCGGGACACACGCCCTAGGCGGGGGGTGCGGGAATTAGGGTTTAGGGTTTGCCGGGAGGCTTTGGGGTTACGGGCTAGGGGCTAGGGTTTAGGGTTTAGGGTTTAGGGTTTAGGGTTTAGGGTTTGTCGCGCAGTGCATACGGTTTACTCGCTTCTTGCTTCAAAGAAGAACGGCCTCGCTCTTCTGAAGGACCCCCTTGTGAAGGTTGCCACTCGAGGTAAACCCTAAACCCTAAACCCTAAACCCTCGAGAGAACGGGTCTATTCAGCGCCGGTCGCTTGTGGTGAGGGTTTAGGGTTTAGGGTTTAGGGTTTAGGGTTTTCAAGGCGTCGGAGTGCCGCTGCGGCGGCTCTCTTGAGTGCTTCCCTGCAGCGCAGCGGGAGCAAACTAGGGTTTAGGGTTTAGGGTTTAGGGTTTAGGGTTTAGGGTTTGGGTTTCAGAAATAATGGCTGAGGGAAAAAGCCGCGCCCAAGTTGATCAAGAAATAAAAGAAAAAGAAGCAGCAAGAAAAACCCTCATTGCAAAATACGCAGCAAATCAAAACCACAAAAATAAAGCCCTCTTCGGACTCCGTAAGCAGGGTTTAGGGTTTAGGGTTTAGGGTTTAGGGTTTAGGGTTTAGGGTTTGGGTTTCAGAAATAATGGCTGCGGCTAAATAAATAAATAACAAAAAATAAAAGAATAATAAATGAATAAATAAAATCATAAATAAATAATAAATAATAAACTA
>NW_013654657.1:12500-110640 GCF_000499385.1 Eimeria necatrix
ATGGAATAAATGAATTTAATGGACTAAATGGATTAAATGGATTAAATGGATTAAACGGATTAAAAGGATTTAATGGATTTAATGGATTAAATGGAATAAATGGATTTAAAGATTTGAAGAAATGTTTTATCTGCCAGTGCAGAGAACGCATGCGTTTGGGGTGTATGTACATCCAGCAGGGGGAAATGGAAATGGACGTTACTGGGGCTTTTTGATGCAGCATTTATTTAAATTAAGTTTTATCATTTATAATTCTTTTGCCATTTTACTTAATTCCATTTTTATTAAATTAATTTTGTCTTTTATAATTCTTTTGCCATTTTATTTAATTCCATTTTCCTGCGCTTCTCCCCCTCCCACCATCCGTGGGGTGTACGTACACCTCAAAAGCCGCGAAACCCTCCGAGCAAAACGAAAGTGTTTTTACCCAACGCAGCCCTTATACACCACAAGTTCTTTTGATTCATTTTAGTTTCTTTTGCAAATTGTTTGTCTTTAATTGCAAATAAGATATATATATATATATAAGTATATATGCTATTGTGCAGTGTTTATATATGTATTATATATATATATATATATATATTATATATATATTAGTGCCCACATGAATGTTTTGTTATGTACATATAAGTATATTTTATTATTTATTATTTATTATTTATTTATTATTTATTTTGTATTAAATATATGTACATCTTATGGAGATTTAAATATATATATATTTCATGGATTTACACGGTCTACATATATATGTGATGTGTTACAGAATATAATATATATAATATACATAATGCATGCAAAAACACACACAATACATATATTATATATAATATATTTATTTATTTTACATAAAATTAATATATATATATTCCAATATATATTCAAGCCTCCGGAGTGCATTTTTGGCACCTAGCTGCGGTGTACGTACACCCGCAAGTGCGCAAAAACTGCAGCAGAAGGCCCGGGAAAAGAAGCAAAAAGGTGGCGGAAACAAATAAAAAGAATTGCCATTAAAGTGTCTTTTATTTGAATGTTTAATTCGCGTTTTGGGTTCAAAAAGAGCTCCAAAACGTCCTGTACAGACACTCCACAGTGCGGCTACTTGGGGGCGTTCGGGTGTACGTACACCCGAACGCAACTCTTTGCACTTTCGCTCAAACTGTACAGTTGTGTTCATTTCAAGAAAGTTCTTTTTTCCCAAATACAAATAAATGCAAATAAAGTAAATACAAACAAAGAAGAGTGGAAATAAATGGAAATAAATGGAAATAAGTGGAGATGCAGAAAGGAAGCGAAGGGGCCGGAGAGGAGCGAAGACTGAAGGAAATGCAAATGAAAATGAAAAATAATCAAAATAATGAAGTAATGAACTCAAGAATGAACTCAAGAAGTGGAAAGAAATGAATGAAGTGAAGCGAAAAGAAAAGAAATTCAAATGCACAGATCGGCACGTGTTTGGGGTGTACGTACACCTGCCGCTGAACTCCCTTTTGCACTTTTCGAAATTTCAAACTTTTGGAATTTCGAGCGCCATTTTGGTTCTTTTTGCGCCGAATTTCAATTAAATTGAAATTAGAAATTAAATTTAATTCATTTTAATTCCTTTTTTTCCAATTTCGTCCAATTTAATCCAAAATTCGCAAAATTCAACTTCACCCAAATTGCTGCAAACGGCAAATTGCAGAAACAAATCGGAAACCCTTTTTGCAAGACCCAAGCGCCGATTTACATTTTATTATTTCTTTTATTTCTTTTTTATTTCTTTTTATTTTATTTTTTCTTTTATTTCTTTTTTTTATTTTATTTTCCATTCAGCTTTTCTATTCCCCAACTCGGGACTCTCCAGCCGTCTCTGGAAAGGCCCGAATCCTGTTCACGCGGCAAACTCAAGCTGCTGCTGCTGCTGCTGCTGCTGCTGCTGCTGTTGCTGCTGCTGCTGCTGCTGCTGCTTGGAGGGGGGACGCAGCTGGAAGCAGCAAAAGCAGCAGCAGCTGCTGCTGCCGGTGCTTTTGCTCCTGCCGCTGCGGTTTTGCTGCTGCTTTTGCTGCTGCCGCTGCCACCTTTCCTGCTGCTGCCTTTACTGCTGCCGCTGCTGCTTTTCCTGCTGCTGCTGCTTCTGCTGCTGTTGCTGCCGCTGTTGCTGCCGTTTCTGCTGCTGTCCTTGCTGCTGCTGCTTGAGTGGTGTTGGGTTACTACCGCCCATCCCTCAGACTCAGTGGTCCCCTTGTGTCTTTGCTGCTGCTTTTGCTGCTGCTGCTGCGGTTTTGCTGCTGCTTTTGCTGCTGCTGCTGCGGTTTTGCTGCTGCTTTTGCTGCTGCTGCAGCTTCGCTGCTGCGGTGGTGCTGCTGCTGCTGCCGGCAGGTGCTTGAGTCGGCTGGGGCTGCCGCCCGCCATCCCTCTGACTCCGTCGTTCCCTCCTGCCTTTGCTGCTGCTGCTGCAGCAGCTTTTGCTGCTGCTGCTGCTGCTGCTGCTGCTGCTGCTGCTGCTAGTTGTTGGAGTCCGCCAGAGCTGCTGCCCACCCCTCGGACTCCGTAGTTGCCTTTTCAATTTCCCTCCAGTGTTTCGGGGGTTGGAAGTACCAGCTCGCTGCTGCGTCGTCGACTGCGTTTTGCTGCTGCTGCTGCTGCTGCGCTGCTGCTGCTGCTGCTGCTGCTGCTGCTGGCTGCTGCAGCGCCGCCTTGCTGCTGCTGCTCTTCGAGCGCCGCCGACTTAATGCTATTATAATTATAATGACCAAAAAGGCAGCACTGAGTCCGGCGATGGCTCTGGAGAGGGGGCAGGTGTCTGTACACCCGAGCAGCCCGCGCTTCCGCCTGCTGCTGCTGCTGCTGCTGCTGCTGCTGCTGTGGGGCCCCGCCGCCGGGTGTACAGACACCTCAACTGGGGGCAAAGCCAACAAACCCGACTCTTCTCTTTTTGGACTTTTCACTTTTTCTCCATTTAGGCAAAGCAGCGCCAGCGCTTGGAAGTACAACTTCGACAAAAACGTCGACATCCGCTCTGCACCCAAACCCTAAACCCTAAACCCTAAACCCTAAACCCTAAACCCTGATAAACCCTAAACCCTAAACCCTAAACCCTAAACCCTAAACCCTAGGGCGCCTGGCAAGGTGCGGCGGCGCGCGGCCGCCGGCCGTTGCTGCTGCGCCGAAGCAAACCCTAGGGCCGCCCTAGGGTTTAGGGTTTGCTAGGGTTTAGGGTTTAGGCTTGAATTAGGGTTTCGGGCTTATCTCAGGGTTGAGGGCTGCGCAGGAGCTGGGATTTTCAGGGCTTAGGGTTTAGGGCCTAGGGTTTAGGGTTTAGGGTTTACCGAGGGCTGCGGCCTTCTGCTTGAGAGCAGCAACGTGGGGCTCCGGAAGCTGAGGGTTTGCAACTAGGGTTTGGAAAACTGTGCCCTTAGCAGCAAAAAGCCCCGAGGGTCTAAACCCTACTGCAACAGCAGCTCTTAAGAGAATTATATCTGCACTCGAAACCGCCAGCCGCACCTCCGTAAACCCTAAACCCTTGCAGCGCTGCAGCAGCGCCCGCAGCAGCAACAGTCCTGCGCGCGCCACCCGCAAACCCCAAACCCTAAACCCTAAACCCTAAACCCTAAACCCTAAACCCTAAACCCTAACCCTGCACAGGCCCGCACCCCAGCCCTCATCCCCAGACCCTACGCCTGAACCCTCACGCCCAAACCCCAAACCCCAAACCCCTAACCCCAAACCCTAAACCCTAAACCCTAAACCCTAAACCCTAAACCCTAAACCCTGTTACCGCAAAGGCCGCTGTCAGCCCCCAGGGTTATCTGGGGAGTTGAAAACATTTTTCCTCCTTCAACTTCCACTGCGTCGTATTCGAGGGACCCCAGCGAAACCCCCGAGCCCTGCGTTACTGCTGCACGCGAACAAACCCCAAACCCTAAACCCTAAACCCTAAACCCTAAACCCTAAACCCTAAACCCTAGGGCCCAGGCCTGGGACACAGGCCCTCAGGAGTGAAGAATGAAGCCCCCGGCTGCAGCTAACAATCCGCTAGGCACAGGCGCCGAAGGAAAAGGGCTGCACGACTCCCAAACCCTAAACCCTAAACCCTAAACCCTAAACCCTAAACCCTAACCTGTGCAGCTGAAGACTTGAGGGTTTGTGAGGTCGTCTGTATAGGCGGCTTTGAACTGGACTTCTACGGCGCCGTCGGCGGCGCTGAAAGGAACTGCAGCAGCAGGACACGCACAGAAATTAGGGTTTAGGGTTTAGGGTTTGGGGCTAGGGTTTAGGGTTTAGGGTTTGGCTGTACGCACAGGAAAGCCCCGACTCCTTCAGAGACGCCTGGGTCTCCTGTAAAAGCCGCAGCAGTCCAGCAACCTTCGACTCTGCAGCACAGCAGCAGCAGCAGCAGCAGCAGCAGCAGGATTGGGAGGAGGAGTCTAGGCTACGCTGCTGCTGCTGCAGCAGCAGCAGCACGGGCTGCTGCTTCCGCAGCTGCTGCAGCATCTGCTGCCGCTCGTGCTGCTGCAGCAGCAGCAGTCGCCCTCGGCAGTTCAGCAGGGACGCTTGCTGCTGCTGCAGCGCCTCTCGCTGCCGCCGCAGCAGCAGCAGCACTCCTCGCTGCAGCAGCAGCAGCAGCAGCAGCAGCAGCAGCAGCAGCAGCAGCAGGGGGGGCGGACCGAGAGCAAGGACGAGGGTGCGGAGGTGGAGGTCGGAGCCGAGGGGCTCCTGGGGAAAGAGGAGCCACCTGTATCCGAGTGCGCCTGCTGCTGCTGCGCTGCTGCTGCTGCTGCTGCTGCTGCTGCTGCTGCTGCTGATCTTGGAGTTGTCCAGCCACAACTCCTCCAAGTCCAAATCCAACTCCGCGCAAACAGCAAAAGCAATTAAGTCTTTCAGTTCTGTCCGTACACTTGCCGTGGCCACTCCGCCGCGGTGGTAAGACAGCCACTTCGAGCGCATTTCCTCCAGGTCTGCAGCAGCAGCAGCAGCAGCAGCAGCAGCAGCAGCAGCAGCAGCAGCAGCAGCAGCGGCGGCGGCGGCGGCGGCGGCGGGGGGGCAGCGGGGGAGGCGCGGCGGGGCAGGCAGCAGCAGCAAACGCAAGGGAAGCCAGAGGTTCGAAAGAAGCAAGGGGTGCAGCAGCAAAGGCAGCAGCAGCAGCAGCAGCAGCAGCAGCAGCAGCAGCAGCAGCAGCAGCAGCAACAACAGAAACGGGGGGAGGCAGCAGCAGCACAATCTTCCGCGACTCTACAAATGCAGGCAGCAAAACAGTAAGCTTCGAACACGCAAGAACAGCAGAATCAGCAGCAACGGCAGCAGCAACGGCAGCAGCAACAGCAGCAGCAGCAGCAGCAGCAGCAGCAGCAGCAGCAGCTTACAGGAGTAGAAGTCTTCTCCATACATGGCGTTTCGCTTTTGGCCGACGCGGGAGAGAAGAGGGTCTTGCAGCGGGGAGGGGCGGAGAGCAGCAGCAGCAGCAGCAGCAGCAGCAGCAGCGGGAGGCGCAGCAGCAGGAGGCCCTGCAGCAGGGCCCGGAAGAGCAGCAACTGCAGCAGGAGCAGCAGCAGCAGCAGCAGCAGCAGCAGCAAGAGGGAGGAGGGGGCCCTCGTCTTCAGGTGTACGTACACCTGGAGACTCGAAGGAATTCAGCAGAGTCGCCTCCGAGGCGCTTTGACTTTGCCCATGAGCAGCATCTGCTGCTGCTGCTGCTGCTGCTGCTGCTGCTGCTGCTGGCTCGGGTTCTGCTGTTGCTGCTGCTGACTCTGGCTCTGCTGCTGCTGCTCCTGCTGCTGCTGCTGCGGGCAGCGCCACGCTTGTGTGGCCGCACAGGTGCAGCAGCAGCAGCAGGAAGGAGCGCAGCAGCCGAACTGGAGGATGGCCTGCAACAGCAGCAGCAGCAGCTGCTGCTGCTGCTGCTGCAACTGCTGCTGCTGCTGCTGCAACCATCTGAAGAAAAAGAGAGGCTGCAGCCAGCAGCACCCTATGACGCCGCCATTTGCTGCTGTTGCCGCTGCTGCTGCTGCTGCTGCTGCTGCTGCTGCTGCTGCTGTGCAGGGCTCAGCCGACTGCGAAGAACTGGAAATCCTAAACCCTAAACCCTAAACCCTAAACCCTAAACCCTAAACCCTAGCAATCAGTTCGCCGCTGCTGCTGCAGGCCAGGATGAGGGGCGAGATGCGGCAAGACGCTGCATTGCGTGTTTGGCCGCTGCGCGCTGAGGGTTTAGGGTTTAGGGTTTAGGGTTTAGGGTTTAGGGTTTGAGAGGGAAAGTTGGCAGCCGGAATACTCTACTGAGAGTGCTTTGCAAAAGAGATTTAAAAAGGAGGCTAAAGCTTGGCGGGGGGCTGTAAACCCTAGGCCGAAAACCCTAAACCCTAAACCCTAAACCCTAAACCCTCAGCCCCTAGAGGCAGCGCTCTGCTCAGGAGTGGCTGCGGGCTCAGCTTCCGGGACTTCTCCGGAAATGGAAAACAAAATTTAATTTAATTTAATTTATTTAATTAATTTATTTTATTTTATTTTATTTTATTTTATTTTATTTATTCACTTCTCCAAACAACGCACGCGCTGCTGCCCCCCCTCGCCCGCAGACCGCGTCTTGCGTGTGCCGCTGAGACAGGGTTTAGGGTTTAGGGTTTAGGGTTTAGGGTTTAGGGTTTAGGGTTTAGGGTTTGGGGTTTGCGGTGTACGTACACCTCGGCAGTCTTCCCCCGCCGCTCCGCTGCGCGGCGCTGCGGTGTCTAGACAGCTCTTGCAGTCGCGCGTTTTGCCTTTTCTTTTGTCTTCTTTTCAAAATTTAAAATTCATTTAATTCATTTTTATTCTTTTAATTCTTTTAAACATTTAAAACATTTAAAACATCCAAACCCTTTCAGCCCTCTTGCCGCGCGCGAGCTGTACGTACACCTCACGCCCGCACCCGGGGAGGCGGGGAAGACAAGCAGGCTGCTGCTGCTGCTGCTGCTGCTGCGGCTGCAGCAGCAGCAGCTGCAGCAGCAGTAATAGGATTAGAGATGCTGATGCAGCAGTTGCTGCTGCTGCTCCTGCAGCAGTTGCTGCTCCTGCAGCAGCTGCTGCTCCTGCCGCCGCTACCGCTGCAGTTCCTGCTGCTGCTGCTGCTGCTGCTGCTGCTGTCGCTGCTGGCACTGTTGTTGCTACTGCTTCTGCTGCTGCTTCCGCTGCTGCTGCTGCTTCTTCTACCGCAGCTGCTGCTGCTGTTTCCGCTGCTGCTGCTACTGTTTGCTGCTGCCGCCGCTTCCTTCGCTGCCTACTACCTGCGCTATTGTTGCTGCTGCTGCTGCTACCATTCTTGCTGCTGCTGCTGCTGCTGCTGCTGCTGCTCCAGACCACTGGACTTTGAGGTGCAGCAGCAAATCGACAAACGCCCAAATGGATAATAGATGAGGAGAAACAAAAACGCCGGAAGCAAAGATAAATAAATTGTAAATAAATAAATAAATAAATAAATAAATAAATAAATAAATAAATAAATAAATGAGAGAGACAAGGACACAAAGAAACAAAAAAGAAAAATTAGAAGAGCAGCAGCAGCTGCTGCAGCTGCAGCAGCTGCAGCAGCTGCTGAGGTGTACGTACACCTGAAACCCAACAAGCGGCTCTGCGTGGCTTAAAAGTGCAAATTTTATTCTTTTGGTTTTGCTGCTAAACAAATAATAAAAAGTGCTGCTGCTGCTGCAGCTATTTGCTGCTGCTGCTGCAGCTATTTGCTGCTGCTGCTTTGCTAGTTGCTGCTGCGTCGCCGCTGCAACACGAGCTAACACTTGCCGTAGCAGCAGCAGCAGCAGCAGCAGCAGCAGCAGCTGCTGCTGCTGCTGCTGTATGCGCAGCGACTTGAAATTGACGCTGCTGGAGCTAGAAGCAGAATCAGTTAGGGTTTAGGGTTTAGGGTTTGTTAGATATCTGCAAACCCTCAATTGGCGGCTGTGAATGTTGCGGGCAGCGAACCCCTCTGTTGGAATTAGGGTTTAGGGTTTAGGGTTTAAGGCGACAGAGAAGATGCAACAAGTAAATGGCGCTGCTGAGAGTCAATAAACCCCCGGCCTGTAGAAACACAAAAGGAGGGTTTCCAAATGCAGCAGCAGCAGCAGCAGCAGCAGCAGCAAAAAAGCAGCAGCTACAACAGCAGCGAAAACAGCCGCAGCAGCAGCAACAGCAGCAGCAACAGCAGCAGCAACAGCGGCAGTTGCAGCAGCAGCAAAAACACAAATAACAGCAGCAGCAGCGCCAACAACAGCAACAAGCGCCGTAGCGGCAGCAACAACAGCAGCACCAGCAGCAGCAGCAAAGAAAGCAGCAGCAGCAGCACTATGAGCAGCAGCAGCAGCAGCAGCAGCAGCAGCAGCAGCAGCAGCAGCAGCAAACCTGATGCAGCACCCCGAGCTCAGTAGGCACGTAATAGAGAACAGTAAAAATGCCCAGCAGCAGCTGCAAAGAAGTCATTAGCGGAAGAAACCGGACCGCAGCCTGCGACACAAACCCTAAACCCTAAACCCTAAACCCTAAACCCTAAACCCTAGTTCCCAATCCCCAAACCCTAACTTTTGGAGGGCACGGAGCCGCCTGCGTCACTCCCAGCCCGACGCACTCCAAAGCAAAAAGCGCACCCCACAAACCCTAAACCCTAAACCCTAAACCCTCAACCCTAAACCCTGACCCCTAACCCCTGAACCCTGAACCCTAAACCCTAAACCCTGAACCCTAAGCCCCAAACCCTAAACCCTAAACCGCAACCGCTGAGCCCTAAACCCTAAACCCTAGACCCCAAGCCGTAAGCCCTAAACCCTAAACCCTCGGCGCTGTCGCGGGCGTAGACCCCACTGCGCAAGCCTAAACCCTAAACCCTAAACCCTAAACCCTAGGCTTTCCTTGGCAGCCGCAGGCAAGGGTTTGGAGAAGTGTTTGAAGAAAAAAAGAAAAGAAAATAAAAATGTCGAATAAGCCAACAGCCGATGGACAAATTGAACTGTCGGAGGGTTTTCCAAAAACCGCCGCCAAGGCCCCGGGTGTACGTACACCTCAGGCGGCACCCAGCTGCACGCAAACCCCAAACCCTAAACCCTAAACCCTAAACCCTAAACCCCAAACCCCAAACCCTAAACCCTAAACCCTCGGAGGGGCCTGCAGCGACAACAATCTGCTGCCTAGAGACTCCGGAGGGGTGGAGAAAGAACTGCTCTTCAGGGCCAGAACCGACACACTAAACCCTAAACCCTAAACCCTAAACCCTAAACCCTAGCCCTGAGCCCTCTGCCAGTGAAAAGACTACGACGCTGCGCAGCTTAAAATGCGAAACCCTAAACCCTAAACCCTAAACCCTAAACCCTAGCTGCACAGGCTCGGGATCTGCGACTGCGGAGCGCTGACTGGAGGGGCGTCGTCTGCAGTCTCAGCTGCCTAGGCCTTAGGGTTTAGGGTTTAGGGTTTAGGGTTTAGGGTTTAGGGTTTACTGGTCTCCCATCTTCGGCCAGGTGTTGCAGCACCTGCCGGCGTCGTTGCCAGCAACAAAAGCCCCGGAGGAGAAGGTGGTAGCAGCAAGAGCAGCAAATGCTTGCACGTCCTTTCTTGCTGCTGCTGCTGCTGCTGCTGCTGCTGCTGCTGCGGGTGCTGCTGCTGCTGCTGCTGCTGCGGGAGATGGCAGCAGCAAAGACAAGCTCTGCCACAGCAGCAAAGTGTAAAGGCCCGTAGCCATTACCAAGTGGAAGGCCAGGCGGTAGGGAGAAACCCTAAGACGCACTCGCAAACCCTAAACCCTAAACCCTAAACCCTAAACCCTTAACCCTGCATCCTAGGCCCCACACCCTACACTCTGCACCCTAAACACAAAACTCTAAACCCTAAACCCTAAACCCTGATCCCGCAGGTATATTTCTTTTAAAACGCGCAGAAAAGGCTCGCAGCAAAATTAGGGTTTAGGGTTTGAGACAAAACAGGGTCTAGAGTTTAGGGTTCAAAGAGGGTTTAGGGTTTCTCAATGCCCCAGATCGCCTCTAGAGGCCTCGCTTCTGCAGCCCACCCCCCTAAACCCTAAACCCTAAACCCTAAACCTTTCTACCTGAAGCTGAAAAGTCGGTTCCTAGGGTTTAGGGTTTAGGGTTTAGGGTTTACCGCGGGGTCTTGACCTCAGTCTCAGGCTCTTTAAAACCCGAACGCACCATCCACCACCCCACAAGGCCCTGGATGCCTCCCAGCATTCCGTAGACTGCGCGCACAAACCCTAAAGGCTAAACCCTAAACCCTAAACCCTAAACCCTTAACCCTAAAACCCTAAGCCGCCGGCTGTGGGCGCGTTTTGCCGCCAGTGCGTGTCTGTCTTGTTCTCAGCGCGAAAGCCCCCACTGCGGTGCCTAGGATTCAGGGTTCAGGGTTTAGGGTTTAGGGTTTAGGGTTTAGGGTTTAGGGTTTACCGGCGAGGCGGAGGGCGAGGGGGAGTTTGATGCATCTTTTGAAAAGGAAAAAAAGTAAACCCCCGAAAAAGAAAACCCCCAAAACCCTTCCGAGCCACCGATGAACAAATTCGAAAAAATAAATTCTTTTGTAACTTTCCAAAGACATTCCCGCGTTCAACTGCAGGTATTCTGGGGTTTGCTGCAGACGCACACGCGAGGGTTTAGGGTTTAGGGTTTAGGGTTTAGGGTTTAGAGCATAGGCTTTAGGGTTTACGATTCAGAGCACAGGGATTCGAGCCGAGATCACAGGAACCATCATTTCGTGTTTTTGGTTTGAGAGTTTGACATTTTGCGGTTTGGGGTAGGGTTTAGGGTTTAGGGTAATCCCAAATCCGTTTAGGGTTTAGCACTTTGTAGGCTTCAAACGCCTCCAGCCACTCCGACTCATTCCGCGGCCAACAGCTTCCAACAAACCGCCAACGAGTCATTGACAAACCGCTTTCTGTCAGTCTGGTCAAACCGCCCCAAACCACCACCAGAAACACCCACGCGGTGCACCCTGCGCGCAAACCCTAAACCCTAAACCCTAAACCCTAAACCCTAAACCCTAAACCCTTATCGCTGCATCCTGAACCCTGGCGCCTGGGCAGCGGGGGATGGGCGTCCACGGCGTGTTTGGAGGGAACGGGGAGTGTTGGGCTCTACGCTGGAAGTTGCGGGTCCTCGGCCCCAAACCCTAAACCCTAAACCCTAAACCCTAAACCCTAAACCCTAAACCCTAATTCTCAAGCTTACCGAGCAACCAGAGGCCTACGGGGCGTCTGTAGCCCTCCTTCACAAACCTGCATAGACACCCCGAAGATGGCTGCATTCAAGACATTCTGCTGCTGCTGCTGCTGCTGCTGCTCCTGTTGCTGCTGCTGCTGCTCCTGTTGCTGCTGCTGCTGCTGCTGCTGCTGTAAGGGGTCGCTGCCTCGCCTGTGGGCAGCAGCAAAAGGGTCTGGCTGTGTCTTTGTTGCTTCTTCTTCATTTTGCATTAAATGGAGTTTTGAATTATCTTTTAAATTCTTTTTTGAAATGCCATTTGAGTCCTCCTCGCCGCTGCCGCTGCTGCAGCTGGGGTGTACGTACACCTCAGCACCCCGCAGCCTCGCAGCAGACAAAACGAAGCAGCACTTTTGATTTCTAATTTGCTGCTGCAGCTGCTGCTGCAGCTGCTGCTGCAGCTGCTGCTGCAGCTGCTGCTGCAGCACTTGCTGCTGCAGCACTTGCTGCTGCTGCACTTTGGGCCAAAAGCCCCCACGGGGGCCCCCCAGGGGCCCCCAAAGGGTCCTCTGGGGGCCCCCCAAGGGGGCCCTGGGGAGGGCTGGGGTGTACGTACACCTCAAGAATGAGCTGCGGTGTACAAACAGCTTCGGAGGGCCCCATGGAAGGCATAGGCGAGCCGCCCCAATGGCCTGCATGGGGTTTAGGGTTTAGGGTTTAGGGTTTAGGGTTTGGGGTTTGGGCTGGTGCTCTCCAGGGTCGAGGCGAGGGTTTAGGGTTTGCGCCTGCTCATCGCCTGCTGTGTACGTACACCCCAACTCGCAACAAAACTCTACTTTAAAGAAAACAAAATAAAAGCTGCTGCTGCTGCTGCTGCTGCTGCTGCTGCAGCACAGAAATACCCAAAGGGTTCACCAGGGGCCCCCAGCATGTCTCTAGGGGCCCCCGGGGGGCCCCCTGGGGCCCCTGGGGGCCCCCCAAGGGGCCCCCTCAGTGACTTGTAAGGTACTTGTGGGTTCCAGAGGCCCCATGAAGAATCAAATGAGCAGTTTTTCAATTAAAAATGACTTTTAAAATATATTTCAGTTATTTAATTTATTTTTAAAAAATGTTTCCGCACAATATATTTGTTCCGGGGAGGCGGCGGCGACGGGTGCCGCTGGGAAACTCCAAAAAGAGGAAGTTCAGAGAGATAATTTGATCCATCTTTGACAAAACTAATTAAATTATTGTTTTTTATTTATTTATTTTCAATTAAATTATATTTATTTGTTAATTATCCACTCTTTTGGCTCCTAGTCGTTCGAGCAGTCATCACTCGCACGTTCAGTTTGAGGTGTACGTACACCTCAGAACAGAAGTTGAAAAGTCGCGGCTTTTGCGCAGAAGTTCACTTTTGGACTTTTATTTATTAATAATTCCCTTTTAAGGATCATTTTATTATTTTTGATTTACAAATCCGCCAATTTCTTTCCAATTTCTCCTCTTGATGGCGGGTAGCAACTCCTTGGCTTGCTGGCCAAGGCCTAGGGTTTAGGGTTTAGGGTTTAGGGTTTACTGCAGGGGCCTTGAGTCTTCTAAGCAGGGTTTGGGAATTGCAATGAGGGTTTGCGGCTGCCGCAGGGCGGCACGGCGCCTTCGCTGCAGCCCTAAACCCTAAACCCTAAACCCTAAACCCTCAGCTATAGGCTGTCCACGCGAAAGCCAGTCCCGTCTTTTCGCTGTCACCTCGTGGCCTGACCCGCAAACCCTAAACCCTAAACCCTAAACCCTAAATCCAGAAATCAGGTGTACATACACCCCAGAGTCACGGCAACCGCTCTCTCGGTATGCCCGTAATCCGCACTTTTCTGCAAATTGCTGATGCCATTTGCTGCTGCAGCAGCTCCTGCAGCTGCTGCAGCTCTCGCCGCTGCTTCTCGAGTGCTGCAGTTGCTGCCGCCACCTGCAGCAGCAGAAAACCGGCAGCAGCAGCAGCAGCAGCAGCAGCAGCAGCGTCGGCGACAGCAGCAGCAACAGCAGCAAACAGTGACAGCGCAACCAAGGCAGCAACAAAGTCAGAGCAGCAGCAGCAGACGCAGCTGCAGCGCGGGAAGCAGCCGGCAACTAGCCAGCAGAAGCAGCAGCAGCAATAGCAGCAGCAGCAGCAGCAGCAGCAGCAGCAGCAACAGCAGCAGCAGCAGCAGCTTACTTCGCTCTTGAGCGTCGCCTGCTTCCTCCGCTGCTCCTTAGCAGCACTGAGGGGCTTCTGACAAGCCGCCCGAGCAGCAGCAACCTCATTCGATAGCCTGCGAAGCAGCAGCAGCAGCAGCAGCAGCAGCAGCGACAGCAGCAGCAGCAGCAGCAGCAGCAGCAGATGCAAGGACAGCAGGCCCACTGCAGCTGCTCGGCCACTTGAAGAGCAGGGCTGCTCTGCTCCATAATAAAAGCTTTGGTTTCATCTTAGAAGCGTAGGTTTTGAAGTTAGGGTTTAGGGTTTAGGGTTTAGGGTTTAGGGTTTACGAGTCTAGTGCCGCCTGGTTATGCAGCAGCTGCAGCAGCTGCAGTGTCTCGGCACCCCCCAGCAGCTCTTGCAGCTGCTCCACGCAGTCCTGGTACCCCAACAACTGCAGCAGCAGCAGCAGCAGCAGCAGCAGCAGCAGTAATAGCAGCAGCAGCAGCAGCAGTGGCAGAAGCAGCAGCAGAGGAGGAACATGGAGTATATTCTGGTACAAAATGCGCCACCAGTCGTAGCAGCAGAAGCAGCAGTAGAAGCAGCAGCAGCAGCTGCTGCTGCTGCAGCAGGTTCCTGCTGCTCGCTCCCAGACGCGGCCTGTATATGAGCGATGAGGGTTTAGGGTTTAGGGTTTAGGGTTTAGGGTTTAGGGTGTATTACCTCTTCCTTTTTCCTCTGGAGCTCACTCGGGAGAAAGGTGGTTTCTTGCCAGTTCTGCTGCTGCTGCTGCTGCTGCTGTTTGCTTTTGCTGCTGTTTGCTGCAGCAGCAGACTGCAGCACGCGGCTGTAGAGGAAGCCCCGCAGCTCCATTAGCTCCAGCAGCAGCTGCCGCCTAATTGTGTCATTGCCCAGAAGCGTATCTTTAATGCTGCTGCTGCTGCTGCTGCTGCTGCTGCTGTTGCTGCTGCTGCTGCTGCTGCTGCTGCTGCTGCTGTCCTCTATTCCCTCCTCAACAATCCAGCCTCGCGTGTCTGCTGCAGGGGCCCCCTCTTGGGGGGCCCCTTCTTCTCCCTGCTGCTGAATTTCGATGTGCGCTGCGGCCTCTGCGTCTTGCTGCTGCTGCTGCTGCTGCTGCAGCTGCTGCTGCAGCAGGGGGATCTCCGGCGCTGCTGCTGCTGCTGCTGCCACCGCCATGTTGCCCTCTGCAGCAACCAGCCGCAGCAGCGGCAGCAGGGGGCCCCCCCCCTCCTTAAGAGGGGCCCCCGAAGTTGCATAAGCAGCAAAAGATTGATAAAAGGAAAGCAGCTGCTCGCCTTGCTGCTGCAGCAGCTGCTGCGCCTGCTGCAGCCGCACGGGCAGCTTGCGGTGTACGTACACCTGGAGCTGCTTCTGCAGCAGCAGCGGATCTCCTGCTGCTGCTTCTTCAATGCCATACTTCGTGCACAGCTGCCTGTACACTTCTTCTGCTGCTGCTGCTGCTTGCTGCAGCTGCTGCTCCTTCTTCTCGCTGTCCGCTAGCTGCAGCAGCAGCACAAAAGCCACAAAACTGCTGCTGCTGCTGCTGCTGCTGCTGCTGCTGCTGTTAGTTAAATGCCGCGAGATAAGGGAGAAGCACAAACAGTTAAGAGACACGAAGCAGCAAAAGGAGACACAAAAGCTGTCCCAAAATAAACCATGCGAAGCGATTCGCACGCTCAGCAGCAGAAGCAACTGCAGCAGCAGCAGCAGCAACTGCAGCAGCAGCAGCAGCAACTGCAGCAGCAGCAGCAGCATGCTTCCTAGAACTGAATTCAAGTTCCTGCTGCAAGGGCGAGGCCCTCTCTATTCCAAAGAGCAGCACAGGAGACTTGCAAGTAATTAAATATTTAAAAAGCATTTATTATTAAATAATTATTTAAATTAAAATTATTTAAATTAATTAAAATTATTTAAATTCATTTCTTATACCATTCTTTGCTTCTGCTGCAGCGTTTTCTGCTGCGCGGGCACGAGGACGTTGGCGGCCCTGGCGAGGGCGCTGCGGGGGGCAGCAGAGGCGGAAAAGAGTGGAAGTTGAGCGAATTAAGTGGAAAAAAAAGGAAATAAATGCAATTAAATGAAATTAAAATTAAAAATAAAGTTTAAAAACAGCTTTCTGGCTTTTTTTGCTTCAAAACGCACCGAGAAATGTCCGCCAAGTGCAAATTTTGCTGCTGGAAAGTTCGCTGCAGGCGGCGCCACTGTCTGTACACCGCAGAGCCGAAGGCTTTCGCGAGGATTCCCTCGGCCGCCTGGCGCGCAGAAGTCGGAAATAAATAAATAAATAAAAAGAATTTTATTTTTAAATAAAAGAATTCCACTTTAATAATTCAAATTAATTAAAATAAACGCCACTCGGGAGTCCAAAAAGCTCGAAAAGACGCGGCGGAAAAGCGCGGAAAACGGCCCGCGCGGCGCCGCGCAGCGCTGAGGTGTACGTACACCGCAACTTCCAACCCACCCCCTCCTTCTGAAGGATTTCCACCAACGAGTTTATTTCTTTAAATCCAAAATGGCATTCTTTTCTTTCTTTGACGAATTGAGAGGCCTCTGGGCTTTCGGGGGGCTTCTCGAGCGCCAGGTTTATGTGCGCTGCCATGCCTGCGGCGCAGAAGCAAACACACTGCAGCAGCTCAAGCCCCCGCTGCTGCTGCTGCTGCTGCTGCTGCTGCCGCTGCTGCTGCTGCTGCTGCTGCTGCATGCGCTTTTGCTGCGCTTGCTGCAGCGGCGCACCCTTCAGCCGCAGGTGGTAGTCTTCAGGGAGCATTCTGCGGCAGAGGAGCCAGCCAATGACTCCCTCGTAGGGCACATCCGCAACTTCTTCCATTTCAAATTAAAAAGAAAAGAAGTTAAATGAAACAAAAAGAACTTTAATGGTTGCAGATCAGCGCCAGCTGCGCGCGCGGCGGCCCGGGCGCAGCAGCGCGCGTTCTGGGGTGTACGTACACCGCAGAAAAGCTGAATTTGAATTCGAATTCGAAAAGCAAAAAGACAGCGGCGGGCGGCGGCTGGGGGCGCAGGCGGGAGTTATCACTTCTTTTTAAGTTGCAAAAAGAAGAAATGGAGAATTATTTCATTTTATTTTTTAAAAAATGAAAAATAAAGATTAAATTCCGCAAAAGAGGCTCGCAGCCAACGCGGGCGCATGCAGCGGCGGCGTCGCCGCCGACAGCCGCGCAGTGTCTGCAGCTGAGCTCCCGGGCCCTTTTTTTCCGTTTAAAAACAATTAAAAGCTTTTAAAATATATTTAAATGTTTTTTAACAACTAATTAATTCAAAATTATTCAAAATTCGACCAAAACGGCCAACACTCCCCCCCTGAACACTCGCCGGGGCTCCTCCACCGCTGGCAGCGCCGCCGCCCCCAACGGCGCCTCCTTTTGCTGCAGACTTCCACCAAAACATTTCTAAATTCCTTTTTAAAAGAAGTGAAGTTCATTTAATACATTTTGCGGAGTTTGCTGCGGCTTCGCCTCCGCCGCACTGTACAGACACCTCAGCGCCGCGCCCCAGAGCCCCCTGCGCCCTCTCGGCCTTCACTTTTTCTTCTTTGCAATTTTTTTTCCAACAAATCCAAATTTGGACTTCGCCGAATTTCTCTCCGCAGTTTTGGCCCCTCCCGGCCCCCCGTCAGCTGCTGCACCAATGCAGCAGCAGCCAGCGGTGGTGCTGCAGCAGCTCGTGGCAGGGGAAGCAGCAGCAACAGCAGCAGCAGCAGCAGCAGCAGCAGCAGCAGCAGCAGCTGTTTAGGCGGTTCAACAGCTCGAAGCGCAGCAGCAGCAGCAGCTGCAGCAAAGGCCGCTTTCCCTTCGCTGCTTCGGGGGCCCCTGGCCTCAGTTTCGGGTGTACGTACACCCCAAACTCCCCATGAGCCGCAAACCCGAACTGGGGGGCCCCCTGGCCTTTGGGGGCCCCCGGGGCCCCGGCGCTGCAGCAGGAGGGTCTCGGGGCCCCCGGCGTCGGGAGTTGCGGGAAGAACAGAAGTTGGAAATTAAAGAAGCTTTTGAATTATTCGATTCCGAAAAAACTGGAAAAATGGACTACCATGAGTTGAAGGTGCGCGCGCTGTTCGGGTGTATGCGCGTACACCTGAAACTCCAGGTGTACGTACACCGCAGGTCTGCGCGCGCGGCGCTTTTCTTCATTTTTGGGAATTCTTTCGTTTTTCCTTCTTTTTTATTCTTTTTTCTTCTTTTTTATTCTTTTGTATTCTTTTTTGTTCTTTTTTGTTCTTTTTTTCCTCTTAATTTCAGTTTTTTCGACTTAAACTCCTTTTTTCTGCTGCAGGTCGCCATGAGGGCGCTGGGGTTTGATGTCAAAAAGGCTTATGTGCAGGAACTCATGCGTTCTTATGACAAGCAAAACACAGGCTTTATAACCCAAAGCGACTTCGAAGAGATCAGTGAGGGTTTAGGGTTTAGGGTTTAGGGTTTAGGGTTTGGGGTTTAGGGTTTGGGGTTTGGGGCGGTTGGAAGTCACTGCATCCAGTAGCATCTCTTTCTCTCCAACTAAAACGAATTTAAATTTGAAGTTTATTTTTGGAATTAAATTAAAAGGAATAAGCACAAGACAGAGAGCCGCGCGCAACAGCTTGGCTGATTCAATTAAATTTATTTTTAATTTTATTTTTTATTTATTTTAATTAAATTATCCTTCTAATTAAACCACTTCAGTTAAATAACTCAAATTAATTTAATTAATTTAATTCTCTAACCCCATCGGCTGCCGCAGTTCCTAAAGATGTGCATTAATTGAAATAAAAGAAACAAATTCATCTTTTGTTTGATTCAAACTAGTTGAAAAGGATTATTAGAATTAATTGAATTAAATGGAATTCAGAAGTTAATGGAATTAAATGGAATTCAGGAGTTAATGGAATTAAATGGAGTTAAATGGAGTTCAGAAGTTAATGGAGTTAAATGAAATTGAGGAGTTAATGGAATTAAATGGAATTGAGGAGTTAATGGAATTAAATTTAATTGAATTAACTTTTTGTCTGCAGTGACCCAAAAGTTCCTCGAAAGAGATCCTGCGGAGGAACTGCTGAAAGCTTTCCGCCTCTTCGACGACGACAACACGGGGAAGATTTCGATAAAGAATTTGCGGCGAGTGGCTCGCGAGTTGGTGCGAAAAAATTGGATTTTGCGGAAATAAAGCGACAAAGTGGCGCAAATTGTTGAATTATTTCCATATTAATGCATTATTGAAGCAAAAATAAACAAAAATATACTCTAATGGCCTCTCGGGAACTGAAACTGAAACTTGAATTGAACGCCGGTGGCCGCGCTGAGGTGTACGTACACCGCAGCGCGCGCCGCGCGTGCGTTCCTTCGGGCTTGCGTTCTCTTTGCACGAATCAAAAGTTAAAAACAAACAAACAAATAAATAAATAAATAAATAAATAAATAAATGTTTTTGTCAATTTGGGTCTTTTCCAGGGAGAAGATCTGCCAGACGAAGAGCTGCAGGCGATGATCGACGAATTCGACCGAGACATGGACGGCGAAAGTGAGTTGGGAAAGAATTCGAAAATAACTCCAGAGTTTGAAATTTCTCTTTTAAATTAAAATTCATTTTTGTTATTTTGAGTTTAAATGCAGTTCATCTCCTTTTTTCTCGAGTCGGAATTCGCTTTCCCTCTTTTCTGTTTATTCAAGGGCTAGAGTTTCCGCCTTTTGAAGTGTATACACTCTTTTAGGGTTTAGGGTTTGGTTTGTGTCTGCAGTCAGCAAAGAGGAGTTCATGGCGATAATGAAACAGACCAGCCTCTACCAATAGATTTATATTTCTCTTTGCGGCTTTCCCCATTTGCTGCTTCTGCTTCTTGCCTCTTCTGCGGTGTACGTACACCTCAACTTAGCTTGCTGCCTCTTGCTGCGGTGTACGTACACCTGGGGACTCTGCGGGCGCTAAACTTCGCCTGTCTAGCTGCTCATCTGCAGCAGCTGCTGCTGCTGCGGCTGCCGTTGCTGCTGCGGCCGCAATTGCTGCTGCTGCTGCTGCTGCGAGCAGCAGCAACGAGGGATGAATATGGACCTTTGGAGACAGTCGATTTTTCGAATTGCTGCAACTTCTGTTATTTCTTCTTATTTTGGATTTGAAAAACTAAAAAGTGGCTTCGAAGGACCTAAACCCTAAATTAGAGTCCCAAACCCTAAATTAGGGTTTGCGCGAGGCCTGCGCGAACTTCTCGCGTTAGTCTGTCCCGAAACAAAACCCAAAACTTGCAAACAAATGAGGCGCATGCAAGGCATGCAGCAAAAGCCCCGAGGGAGCTGCAGCAGCAGCAGCAGCCCGCGCTGCTGCTGCTGCTGCTGTTGCTGCTGCTGCACCTGACGTAGCTGCCGTTGCAGCTGTGGCACCTGCAGGTGCTGCTGCAGCTGCTGCTGCAGCAGCGCCCTTCGCCGCTGCAGCAGCAGCTGCTGCTGCTGCTGCAGCTACTGCTGCTGCTGCTGCTGCTGCAGCAGCGCAAATGGTAATAACTGCTGCATGCAAAGGCCTGGCTGGCTGGCGTGCGATCCCGCTGCTGTACATACACCGCAAAGCACCTGCTGCGCCGCCACTGCGACACAATTAATTATAAAAAATTAAATTAAAAAGCAAATTTATTTATTTATTTATTAAGATTTGCTGCGGCTGTGCTGCAGCACGATACCTGCCTTGCAGGAACAAGCGCACGCAAACCCTAAACCCTAAACCCTAAACCCTAGGCGGCTGGGAGGCCGTGGGCAGCCGGCCGGTTTGCTGCTGGGGGCGCGTGCGGGCGCGGGCTGGGGGCGGGGCGGAAACCCGAAAAGAGGGTTTGGCGGGCAAACCCTAAACCCTAAATTGGCGGTTAAGCTCGAAGAGCGCGGAAAAAGGCAGCAAGACGGAAGTGAGGAAGGCGGTGGTGAGCAAGTAAAGACACAGACAGGCCCACTGCATGCAGCGGACCTCCACTTCGTAAAAGTCTGCTGCTGCTGCTGCTGCTGCTGCTGCAGCAAAGGGCCGCGGCACCAGACACAAAGACCCCCGCGGGTGCAAAATGGAAATGGTGAAGAGCGCGCAGTGCAGACACAGCAGCACGCCGAAGGTGGCGGCCTGCAGCAGCGGCGCGGCGAAGCCAATGAGGCTGCGGGGGAAGGGGGCGGCGGCGAGGGCTTTGAGGCTGCAGGCGGAGTCGCCCAGGCTGTTGAAGATCGCCTCCCAGATGTGCGCAATCGCCGCGATCCCCGCCCCGCTCACTTCCGCCGCCTCCATGCTGCACTGGCGCTTCAAACTCCGCGAAAAACTCCGAGAAAAATACCAAAAACTCCGAAATCCGCGCGGGAACACCGGAGATCGCGCGACTGCCCGCAGCCCAACCTGCTGCCAGCCCGCCAACAGCTGCGCATTGAAACCGAAACTCCCCAACTTCCGCTTCCTTCCAACCTAATTTGACCTGATTTCACTCGCTAAAACGCTAAAACTCTAAAAATGAAGCCCCTCTCCCTCCAAACCAGCGCGGAGGAATCACACCGGCGTCCAGTGCAGCCAATCGCGGTGTACGTACACCGCGACTTGAACCTGCCAACAGACGAACAGATTCATACTGACCCTTTGTTTTCAAAGGAAACAAAAGGAATATTCCTGAAGAACTACTTTTTGCATGCAGAAGCAGACGCCCGTCGCAATCTATCGCCCGAAGTTGCTTGCGCAGCCGCCTAGGCACAGTCCTGGTCTGCTGGCTGCGCGCAGAACGCCGCGAAACAATAGCCCGAAACTCTCCTTCTTTCGCGTCAAATTTGCAACTATTAATTATTATTTATTTATTTAAATCCCCTAAAAGAGATTTGCGGGACACTTGCGCTCCAGAGGCGGCCACGAGCCCTTCTTGTGCTGCATGCACCCTACGACGCTCGTCACACTCTGAGGCAACAATTCCTGAATTTCTTGAATTTCGAAACTTCTCATTTAGCTGCACTGCAGTGGCCTTCTAGTTTATTTTTGAGCACTTTTATAAGTAAAGGGAACTTCCTTATGCGCAGCAACGGTCGAAATATGGGCGAAAGAGGAGTTCTTGAAATAAATCAATTACCACAAAAGGCTTGTCTCAGCTCACAGCATGTGTCTAGAAAGTGCAGCGCAGCTGTCTAGCCAACAGCAGCAGCAGCGGAGAAGCTCTTTGTGGTTTGCTGGTTGCTGTTAGCCGTGAGGTGTATCGACAGTCCCCACGAGTCACTCCACAAAAACGCAATTTTAAACAAACAGTTAAACTAAACAGCGGGCACTTTGAGGAGTCCCCTAAGTGCGGGACAGTGGCCTATGCAGAAGCAAAGAAATGCGCATTTACTAATTCGGAAGCCTTAGAAACTAAATCTGAAGCCTTAGACACTAAGGCTGGAGTCTTACTAGAGTTTGCCTGTTGGAGTTGGCAGCTGTCAGTCCAATCCGACGTTCCTCTGATGGCCTCAATCTTTTTTAAAACATTTTGCTGATAGAGTCAGTGTCAAAAGCAGCAGAAATTTGACCAAAGCTGCAGCACTGCAGCACCTGGGGGAGCGGTCTGCACGGGGGAGAACTTTGCTTGGCCCTGTGGGACAGCAGCAGAGCCTCACCGTGTCAAGAAGCAGCTCAGCTGCTGAATTAAATTCCTCACCAGCGCAGGAAACCGCAGCCAGACTTTTGCATAGTGTACCACAAGTCCCGCTGCAGATAGCAACGCATTTGCGTGCTGCAGCGGTTGTTGCTTCCGCGCATGCGGTGTGTGTCGCAGTTGCTGCTGCTGCTGCAGCAGCTGCCATTAATGTTGCACTTACCACTGCGGCTGAACTTACGTTCATTATGTGCTGCGGTTGCTGCAGCTCTTGCAGCCAAGCACTTCGCTGCTTCTGTTGCTGCAGTTGCTGCTGCTCTCGCGTTTGCTGTTTTGGTTGTAGTTGCTCTCAATGCTCTGGTTTTTGCTGCTACTGCCGCCCAATGTGTCTGCCGTGATGTTGTAGTTGCTCCTGTTGCTCCTGCATTTGCTGTTACTTGAGATGTTGCCTCTTCTGCTGCCCCGTGCTGCGTTTCTCGCTTGAACTGGTGGTTTAGTGATAGCCTAAGAGTCAATTGATTCTCTAACATAAGCGACGAATAAAATGTGGCGCCAATTGTCTAGAGGTATTATTATGCCTAGCTCTGCCCGACAGCAGATGGAATATTTTTGCCCGAGGTTCAGATATTACTGAGAAAGCCAATGTCTCGTGGCTCCTGCTTCAGGACCAGAAGTGTGCTGCGCAGCGACACAGCCACATGGAACCAAAAGAAGCCCAAAGACTTCAGGGTTCGGCATTTTAAAATGTGTAGATTGACGTAATAAATGCATCTCGTATACACAGAAACAGACTTAGTTAGCCTTAGTTCTCAGGCTATTGGGCCCGCTGTACTCCGCATATACAGAAAAGAGCTGAGACTTGAAAGAAGCACTGTGGCTGCAGCTCCTCGCATGTCCACGCAGTGAAAAGGTAACAGTGGCTACGTTCAGCTCGGCTCCTACGTCTCTCTGCTGTTTCGCTGCGTCTGCTCATAATCCTCACTCCCAAATGTAGACATTATTGAGAAAAGAAATTCAATGAACATTCTTGTAAGTCCCCATTTCCTGAAGTGCATGTTCCTTCTCCCGTTGTTTCGTTGAGTGGGCGCGCGGCACACAGCAGCTTCAGGGCCTTTTGCCGGCGCCGCTCTCTGCCCCTAGCTGCAGAGCATGCCAGGAGTTAATCCACGAGGACTGATCCCTTTTTGTTTTTGATTATTTTTATTCGTTACGCGATTCTGCACATTCTGAATTATACGACCCTGAAGGCTCGAACTGTGTCGCAGTGTACCACAGCGCTCTACAATATCTCTAGGGAACTGGAAACACAGGGAATTTGTGGGAGCTAGAGAAGCCTCAGTCTTCGTACATGCATTGAAGTTGATTTACTAGACGCACACTAGCAAAGCGAAGTTTTTCCACAAGCTTCCACGTCCTTGCATGGCCGGTGGATTGTGGTCTTACAGATTATGGCCTACGAGTCTTTAAAGTTCGTTATGCTCGACAAATGAGATAGTACGTGGCCTGTAGAAAAGAGAATCATTGGGACCCCTCCTCTTCGTTCAATTTAGACATTGAAAAATGACAGTGTTGCCGTAAGAAGACCCCCTTAGGACCTGAAATAGTCAGGGCAAATTGCATGAAGGATATAAACGGGGCTGCTTCGTATTATCACATAAGTTTTCGCTGGAGAACGCTGAAGATATTTGCAAGGCATTATAACCACAAAAAGCGCTAATATATTCTCCATAAAGTCTCTACAGTGCTTATAGTTCATTTGGCTGCTGCTGTTGATGCTTGCGAGAATATTTGACCCCGAGTTACTCTATTTCACGTAGGCTTACAGGAATACTTGAGTGTCAAAAGAAGTTTTTGTCGAGGATCTATCTCGGCATGCGACTACCTAGACTCCCTAGATTAAAAAAGCCCGGAGTATAGAACCAGTGGCTGTGGTGGCCTGTTTTGACTCTAAGATGGAAGCAGCAGCGTAGTAGATGCTAAAGGCAGTGTAGCGCGGCTTCAGAATGACTAAAGAGTACCGCTGGAGCCTCAAGAGCTTCGAGTTTATGTTCGATATATGAAAGGCCAGAGCCCTGTCGAAGCTACCCTACAAAAAGAGTAAAAGCAAAGAAGTTTAACAATTAATTATCAAAGAGAAAACACTATTGGAGCAGGTGACCCTTATGAATGTATGGTCTTGAGGCAACCTATAGAATACTGGAGTGTTGTTCAATGGACCCTGAGCCCACAAACATTGGGAAATGAGCGCTATCAGAATTCTCTGTGAGAAAACAAAACAGCCACTGTTGCTATCCCGCTGCGTGTTGACTTGAGAGCGAAAAGATCTAAATGTCTACAACAGAGCTGCACACTATTCTTTTTAGAATATTCACCCAAATGGCACTGAGGCCCAGGGAAAAGGCAAGCCGTCTCAGAGTCTCTGTATGGCACTAAAGTCCTGAGTTTATTGCCCTACCCTCTTCGAGATCTTGGCTGTGGCTACGCAAGAAAACAAGTTTTGGCCTTAACTTCTGAGGTAATGCATAGAGCTGCGAAACTCCTCAACAAACACACAACTGGGCCGGGGCTGCTAAGCCCCTGGGCCCCCCTGCGATCTCTTAGCACTTAAGAATGGGCACTGAGAGTGGGGGAGGCCGTTGGCTCTTTTAAAGTAATTCTTTCTTGCTATTCTGAAGCCCCACTGTCTTCAGTTCCGGGGCGGGGCAGAGCCTCTGAGCGAAGCCCAGTGCAATATTTAGGAGTACTAACTCAATATTGACTCTTTTAAATGGACTTATTGCTGTTAATGTGGCAAATGTGAAGCGCCAAACAATGGAAAGCTGGTCCGTTACCACGGCCGGCCACAGCGCGCCGGGGGAGAGGATCTGTTGGCGAAAGTGAGGGAGGGCCAAACAATTCTTGAAAAATAAATGCGAATTAAAGTTAATAAGCAATTAATCTGCAGCGTTTAGTGCAACTGTGCAGGGCAAGACTGCGAAAGCCGAAGTGCTGAAGACCGCAGGTGCTTCTTGCGTATGTTTCTGTGCCATAGTGGTTTCATTGTACGCGGCGCAGAGGGAAAGCAGGAGGCTGTTGTTTTGCATGGAGTGACCGCAAAAGAGTATTTTCGTTTCAGGAAAAATGCAAAGAAAAGGAGAAAGATTCAATTTGGCATCCGCGAGGAAGGCGAGTCGATGCCTCACCGGTGTTTCAGAGTATCGATGCCAGGCCGTATAGACACTTGAACGCGCAGTTTTTGTCGGCGACGAGGCGGTACGAGCAGTAAAATTGACTTCATTTATGTTTCTTCGTAAATATCATGGATTTTGGAGGTGGCTTTCTGGCGGAAATAGCGAGGAAACCGCAGCAGCTTCCCCAGGCGCTCGTTGCCGAGTGTGCACCGACTGATCGCCGCGCCCACGACTTCCCTCGGAATGCACCATCCCTGAGTTTTTTTTTAACTTAATTTCGCATTTCGGGCTGTAGAACTCTTGGGCTGATGGTGCGGGCTGCGAGGCGAAGGCGGAGGAGAAGAGCCGTGGCTCCCGCGCTGCTGTGGGTTCTGGGCTGCGTTTGCAATTTGGCTTTCCCGCGACTCTGCGTGGCTGCTGCGGACTTGCCCGAGACCAACACTCTGGAGCATTTGTTTATCCCCACGGACTCAGCAGCAGCAACAGCAGCAGAAACGGCGGACATCTTTACTTTCCAGAACGAATTCGACGAAGAGCCCGCGCTCTTTCCCCGCGATCCCGCCGCTGCCCCCGCGGCCGCAGCGCTGCCGGGGGGCCGGGCTGCTGCTGCTGCTCTTGCGGGCCGCTCCGGCGCTGCAGCAGCAGCAGCAGGCGCTCCCGTGTCTGCTGCTGCTGCAGCAGGCGCCGGGCGGCGGGCCCGGGGCTTCTCCCGGCCCCGCGGGCGCTCGCGGCGGAGTCTGTCTCTGGGGCTGCTGGCTTGTCTCGCGTTGGCGGTGTCGGCAGCAGCATTTGGGCGGTCCCCGCTGCTGCTGCTGCAGCAGCAGCAGCAGCAGCAGCAGGCGTGGGAAAGGCGCGACGCAGCTCTTGCTGCAGCCCTCGGCCGCCTCGAAGCCCTCCGAGCCCTCGAGCCCGTAGTGAGCAGCCTGGCAGCAGCCGTGGACAGCCCGGAGGCGCAGCAGCTGCTGCTGCTGTACCAGCAGCAAGTGGAGGCGCCTGCTGCAGCAGCAGCAGCGGGGGAAGCAGCAGCAGCGCCGGAACTGGCCGCCGCTGCAGCAGAAGCAGCAGCAGAAGAGGCCCTCAGCCTGCTGCGGCTGCTGCACGACGCAGCCGTGCAAGAAGCCAGCCTGCTGGAGGCCAGCCAGCGGGAATTCCATGGCTGCTTTTTGGAAACTTGGGAAGAAAAAATAATTGAACAAGTAGCAGCAAATCAACAAGCTGAAGCAGAGACAGGGCCTTTTGTGCAGACTCTGAAGTCCCTGCAGGAGAGCGAGCAGCAGCTGCAGCGGCAGTTCCAGCTGGCGCGGCAGCAGCTGCTGCAGCAGCAGGAGTTCGGCGACGAGCAGCAGTGGCCGCTGCTGGCCGCAGCAGCAGCAGACCTCGCCTGCATGAAGCGCGCTGCTGCAGCGCGGGCCGAAGCAGCAGCAGCAGCAGCAGAAGTCAAACGCAACATCACAGAGACTGTGCGGGCGCTGCTGGCAGCCAGGAGGGACAAGTTCGCAAGACAAGCTGAGGGGGACTTGGACTTGCTGGACGGGTACATGCACTTGCTGCAGCAGCAGCAGCTGCTGCAGCGGGAGGGCGAGCCCCGCGGCGCCCCCGCAGCAGCAGCAGCAGCAGCAGCAGCAGCAGCAGAGGGCCCCGAGGAGCGGGAGCTGGCCCTGGAAAAGGCCCAGGACTTGTTCTTGAATGCCTCGCAGCTGCTGACTCTGCACGAAAGGTCTCTGGCGGATTTGGGGGTTGCGGGGAACTTGGGGCGGCTGCTGGAGCTAGCCACGCTAGCTGCAGCACAAGAGCCAGTGATAGCTAGCTACTTAGACGAGTGCTGGGGCAGTTTGCTGCAGCTGCCAGCCCCCTGCGAGGCCCTCGAAGCAGCAAAGCTGCAGCGGCTAGCCATAGCAGCTAGCCGTGTGGGGCTGCGCAGCGCGCCTTACAAGGCCCAGGTGCGCAGCATATTGGCGGAGGCCAAGGGCAACGCAGCGCCGCTGCGGCGGGGCTGCTGCAGCAGCAGCAGCAGCAGCAGCAGCAGCAGCAGCGGGGGGGGGCTCTTGAGCCGCGAGGTGACCCTGGGGGCCCTGGAGGACCTGCTGCTGCGGGTCGACGACGCAGAGGCCCTCATAGGGGCCCTCGAAGTGGGGCTTGCTGCTGCTGCTGAGAGGGGGGGCCCCGGGCAGCAAATTCTTAAGGATTTGGAACACAGCAAAAAGGCCCTGGGCGCGCTCATAGAAGCCAGCCACAGCCTGGCGAGGCAAATTGCCCGCCAGAGGCTCACTGGGCTTCTGGAGCAGCAAGTCGAAGACATAGACTCCCGCGTGCATGCAGCCAGCTTGCTGCTGCAGCAAAGTGCTGCTGCGCTGCAGCTGCATGCGCAGTACCTCCGCGCCCGCAAGGAGCTGCAGCTCGCCAAAACCCTCTGGGACGCAGCAGCAGCAGCAGCAGCAATGCGCTCGCTCGCCGACACCATCGAGTTCGAGGCTTACAAGCTCCAAAGGGGGGGGCTTTCCACTTAACTTTAATTCAATTCCAATTCTAATTCCAATTCTAACTCCAACTCCAATTATTATTCCAATCCAACTCGCAAACTCCAACGAAGCCACTCTCCCGGGACAACAGGGCTTGCCAGGGCTTTTGCACGGTGGGCGCGGCCTGCTGTTTTGCCAGCAACAGGAGCGGCGACCTGCAGCCGCAGCAGCAGCAGCAGCAGCAGCAGCGGCAGCAGCAGCAGCAGCAGCAGCGGGACTTGAAGAAGCCGTCAGAGCCGGCAAACGCCTGCTGCCTGGGCGGCACGCAATTGTCACCTTTCATCTCGGCTACAGATCAGCTGCTTCCTTCCGTTTTTTGGTTTGCTGCTCCTTCTTTGTGCTGCTAAGACTTGCTGCTTTTCTGTTTCTGGCTCTTTGCTGCACTTCTTTCGGACTCTTCTTGCTTCGCAAGGGCCCCTTGACTGTGCCGTTCCCCGAGCCTCGCCAGGGGCCCCCCGGCTTCAGCTATTTGGAAGCTGGAGGGGCCCCTGCGAAGCGTGCAAGTGTGATATAGGCTGTATGGACAGACAGTGCAGACGTCTGCTGCAGCAGCTGCAGCAGCTGCAGCAGCAGCAACTGCAGCGTCAGCAGCAGCTGGCTGTTGATGTGAGCTGTTATCTGCGCACTCCTAAATAGGACATGCTGGCGGCACCTGCTCGGCGCTCAGTCCCAGAAACTCTACCAGCCCAAACTCTGGATCTTTTCAGATTTAGAGCTTGTTTCCTAATCCATTTGGACTCCCCACCCCGCAGCCACTGCCACGCAGTTTAGATCGCGCTTTCCGTCTTTTTTGCATCCTAATTTTGTTGAATGGCATTAAGTAGAGGAGCAGTTTGCCACTAAGTGCTGAGATCACTGCGGGGCCGCTGCCTCGTTGGCTCAGGAATGCATGCGCTGCGGCTCAGAGGTGCTTCTTCAACAGAACTGTTCAAGTTCAGCTTTCTAGATGCGTCGCCGTTTGTTTATTTGCAATTCAAAAGTATAAAATAAAAGAAAATACACCCCTAATTCTTCAACAGTTGTGGCGAAAGCTGCTACTAACTAGCCTGCGAGCTGGAGGTCTTGTATTGCACAAACTGGAAATTGGGCCGGAGGTCTGAAACGCATGCAGACACAAACACTGCTAAGGGCAAAAGCTGCACTGGGAAGGCCATTAAAGGGACGATATTAAAGACATCCGTCTGTGCTTTCTCTTGTTTTACACTTTTGAAGTGCAAATAATCAAACGGCGACGCATCTAGAAAGCTAAACTTGAATAGTTCCGTTGAACAAGCACCTCTGATCCGCAGTGCATGCATAGAAGATATTAAAGACATCTGTCACAAGAAAGCAGAACTGAGAGATTCCTCTGAGAGGAAAACAAGTACTTGTCGCTAGCCAAAGCACATATGCCTATCCATAAGTCCCTAAGTAGAATTGTCAATCTGGATTGCTGCTGCTGCGCTGCTGCAGGTGCAGAAACTTGAAAATCGGAAAGCTGCAGCAGCCAGTGCTCCACTCGCTGCTCGGGCGGCCTCAACAGACTTCCCTTATTTTTGAATTTCTAGAAGAACCGAAATCAGCGGGTCAGCTGAAAGCTCTTTACAGGTGACAGGCGGAAGCCACAAGTACAGCAGTAACTTCACAAAGTTACCAAGTGGGCTTAAAAGTCTCTAAGTAACAAGCAGTCGGCGAGGCTATTGCGCGGTGATGTATCTTTCTATTCGAAATGAACTGGAAAGCATTACTTGGCTCTGGTGATTGGCTTCTTAGCCTCAGGAAAGCTCGCATGCAAGTACATGTGATTTCCATTCCACTGAGACTCCTTTTTTCGCATTCTTGCGACCATCTACACTTTTATTTGTCTATTTGAAGTGCTTTTAACCCCTTCGAGCTACTTCTTTTGTGAACATCTGCAAGCTGCTTGGCAAGAAACACTGAGTGGCGGTCAATGCAAAACGAAATGAGACGAGCTCATAGCGGCCAAGTCCAGCCGCTGAAACTTCCGAGAGCCTTCTAGCGTCTGGGCTACGCGGAAGGCTGTCGAGCGCCGCATGCACTAAGTGAGGAAGCTGCAGCACTGCGAGAAAGCTCTCAAGCCCTGCATGCATGCAGGAAGGAAGCAGCACGGAATCTGAAGACCAGCAAACGCTGGGGCTTGCGCTCTAGAGGAAAGCCATTTCCCAAGTTTCATCTTTGAACAAAAAGACACCAATTACTTTAGCTGCGCCTCCCCGTTCCTCTTCGCGCAAGGGGGCACAGCCTGCCTGAGTGCGCGGGCATGCACTCGAGTTGCACAGCAACTGAGACGAAGTAGTGCAATTAAAGGAGCGAATGAAGAGAATAATGGAATTAAAGAAGAGAATTGAAGAGAAGAATGCAACTAAAGAAGAAATGGAAACGGAACTCCAGCGAAGGAGCTCACGGCTCGCCCTTCGCCTGCTCCGACTGCAGCTTTTCGCAGTCCTTCCTGCGGCGCTGCGCCAGAGTGTCGCGCATGGAAGCCGCAGCGAAGCGCGCTGCGGAAACGAGGTCTTCTGCGTCTACGACGGACTCTGCGCTGCCGAGCATTTCCATCATTTCTTTGAACTGTTTGTGATCTCCTTGCATGTATTCAGCTTCCCGGGAGTCGGGATCGAAGGCGTGAGCGGCGTAGTAAGCTGCTGCTGCTGCCAAGTGCTGCGCGTCCTTGTCCAGCGCCCTCACCAGCTCCCCCTCCAGCAGCAGCAGCTGCGCCTCTTCTTTTTTCCGCGCCAACTCCACGGAAAGCTCTGCCAGCCGCTGCAGACTGTTCAGTGCAGCCTCTGGCCTTTGCACTGAGGGCAGCGCCTGCATGAGGCTTTCAGTTTGCTGCAGCGAGCTTTCCATTTGGCTCGAGATTTCCCCCAGCCTGCTCATCAGTGCTGCGGAAATCGAGGAACCCACGTGCTGCAGCTTGCTCTTGAACCCGCCCCCGCCGCTGCTGCTGCTGCTGCTGCTGCTGCTGCTGCTGCTGCTGCTGCTGGTGAGGCGTTGGATGCTGTCGCGTGCGCCTTCGAGGGCGCTGCGCACGGCCGCGGCGCCGGCGAGGATGTTCTGGTGGTGGCGCTGCGCCTCCGCTGCAATGGACCTTTCGCTGCTGCTGCTGCTGCTGCTGCTGCTGCTGCTGCTGCTGCTGCTGCTGCTTTGGATTCGGGCTGGAAGCGGGGGCAGCAACTGGGCCTCGTTCTTCAGGTTTCCAAGAAGGCTGCGGGCCCGTTCTGCTGCTGCTTCCAGCTGCTCACTGGCGAGCGAAATCTCCTTCATTGTGGCGCTGCTGCGGACTTGTTCGACGTCGGCGCGCAGCTGCTTCAGCAGCGCCTCGAGCTCTGCGGAAATTTCCTCCATGCGCTGGAAAGCAGGTTTTGCTGCAGCAGCAGGTTTTGCTGCAGCAGCAGGTTTTGCTGCTGCTGCTTCCTGGGCCAGCTGCTTGGTGATGTTCAGCAGCCGCAGCTCCGCCTCCACCTGCTGCAGCACCTCCTCCCCCCGCCGCAGCTTCACGATCCGCATGCTGTCGTAAGCCCGGTCTCGAACTGGAACCGCCAGAGCTTGCAAATGCTCCAAAGACCCCACAATGTGCGACAGCAACTCGAGATCAGCAGCAGCAGCAGCGAGGGCGGGTGCGTCGGCCTCGGTGCGGAACTTCTGAGCTGTCTGTACACCGTGGCTCACCTCCGCGAAACTCGACTGCAGCTGCGCCGCCGCCTCCCCCAGCGAGCGATGCAGCTTCAGGAAAGTGAGCGCTGCGTCATTGCCTTCGAGTTCGTCTGCCACGTCGATCACTTCGAGTTCTTTTCCGGAGTTCTGGGGGGGCGGCTCGCGCACCTCGAGCTCGGGGAAGGAGCCCTGCTGCTGCTCCTGCTGCTGCGCGAGAGCAGCAGCGCGAGCCACTGCGAGGCTTTGCAAGCTGCTCAGCGCAGATAACAGGATTTCCGCTCCAGCTTCCAACTCTTTCGGATGCACAGTCACTCCTGGCTGCGGCACGAGGGCCTCGGCGACCTGCAGCAGCTCCTTCGCCTCTTCCGTGCCCAGCGCTGCGGCCAAACGCGCTGCTGCGGGCAGCACCTGCTGCATCGCCTCCACGCGCCGCTGCTGCTGCTGATCTCCAGCCCCCCCCGCAGACTCAGCTTCTCCGTAAGCTGCTGCGTCGGAACTCGGCAAAGTCGGGGCTAGAAACTTGCTGTCTTCCGGCGGGACCTGGGGTGTATCGCTTGCGAACGCGCCGCGGGTGAACACCAAAGTGACCATGGACACGAACAAGAGCCGCGACAGCCCCAGACGCCGCTGCAAAGTGTACCTTAAAGCGGAACCCGCACAGCAAAGAACATTTTGCGGATTTGCTGCGGCTTTCCTGTGCAAAGATCTGCCGCGGGCGGCCTGTCCTGCGCGCCCTGCGGCGGCCTCGGCTGCAGTCGTGGCTCGAGTCGGTGCCGGCATCTCTGTGGGCTCCTTCCACTTTTGCAGATCCCTGAGAACCTCTGGGAAAATCTGAAAAGCTATTTGTAGCCCGATGGGAATGACCTATGGGGGATGAGGCGGAGGCGCTGGACGAGGCCGCCGCTACCTTGGGGTGGTTGGTTGGAACAAAAAGACCACAACACCTAGACACTGTGGACTGCCTGCACAAACTTAGCAGGGATGGAGGTAAAAAGTCAAAAAAAAAACCGAGGCCAGAGGCAAATTTATATTAAAGCAAAGTTCTCGAAACAGAATTAGAAATAAGAAAACGACGCCGAGACAACTTCGGTCTCAACCTGAGACGCCACGAGCGGTCTGGCGGGGAGTCTTTCACAAGCTACGCATCAAAACGAAAATTAATGTTTGCCAAAGCACCAATTCAGCCATTAGTTTTTCACTCCTGTAATTAAAGTGAAGAACGCTGAGGCTTGCCAGCGATCTTAGCCACCAGTGAGAGCAGCTGCGGAGGCGCAAGGACCGCCAGGGGGGCGCCCCCCTCCTTGCACACAGACGCGCCGCAAACAGGTACAAAAAGAATGTGCGTTTTAACACATGTTTACGTGAGACAGAATTCTAATTTTGTTTTCTGCGAAATCCAAATTCTAGGTAGCGTAATTCGGCAAGCTGTGGTTCTCCTGGTGGTTTGTCCGGGCCACACGAAGCTGGTTGGCTTGTTGAATGCACTGCGCGCTGCATTTCTACTTGCAAATTGCACCCATTTCTACTGCAATTTGATCATATTGTATTAATTTTCAAAATCTTGGCTCTTCTCCATCAAGATCGCTGCTTCTTGCCCTGTCGCTTTCTCTGGGACAGCGCTGGCGGCTAAGCTGTGTCGTCACCGCCAGCACACCCCCGTGGAATAGTGCTAGTTGAATTATTCAGAATTCTTGAAAGGCTCCAATGACTGCAAAACTTTTGGATAAGTTTCTTTGTCCATATCAGCATATTTCTCCGGGCCTTCTTGCCGTTCCTTAGGGGCAACTAAACGTTGGCACACCTTGAAGATTGGCTTGCTCTGCTTGGTATGGGGGGGCGGTTTAGCCTTCTTTTGCCCAGATTACTATCTGAAGCCATTACAAAGCATGTTACTGTAGTTTTAGGCTGTAGATGAAGAATTCACAAGCGGCTAAACTCCAGCACGTGGGCAACGAAGCATACGAACACAGGAGAATCCTTTAGGAAAACCGGGCCGACCAGAAAAAGAGTCAAGACTGGCCAGCCAGGCAAAGTTAAGTAAAGGCTGAAGGACAACGAGGTAGTTGGGCCTCGTTGTGGAGAGTCTGTAAAACCTTTTGTTTCCGATTGTTGCATATTCAGCTTTCCTCAAAGAAGATCCATTGGTGCCTCTCTAGCTGCTCCGCGGTGACCGGTCCACAGGGATGCCCGAAAGACAACATTTAAACGGATTCCTTTTGAACAAGATTGTAGTAGTCCTCCAAAACAGCATTGTAGCAAAAGGTTGGGAGGTCCTTCAGCTCCCTCACGCAATCGCCTTCACAGCCTTCCGCGAAGCTGCACTGCCTCCGAAGAAAGGGTAATTGTAACAAGAAAAGACTTGCTATTCCCTGCAGTGAAGACTTTCTCGGAGTCGCGAATATCCTAGTCATCCCTTATATTAACAGTAAACAGAGGTGAACTTCCCAGTCCACGAGGATTACCCACAGCTCTTGATCAACTGGCTTTTTCGAGAAGAATCCCTTTGAGTTGCGCACGAATGCTTGAGTCTTGTAGCGACAAAGGTTGTGCAGTGCTATTGTTCCCTGCAGTAGCGCAGTTTTATTTATTCCCATTCAAGTCCTAAGAGGATAGGGTTCGTGTGCGACACCTTGAAAGCACAACAATGCACCAAACAACCCTGTTCCACACTTCCAGACTTGTTCTGCGAATACATTGCAGCCTTATGGCATACTTTCTGATCTCTTTATGACTTACTTGAGTTGATGCAACTTTAAATTTGCGTGAGCGCAAGCAAGACGTGTCGTATTTGCAAGCAACGCGACAAAACTACACACTAAGGGGAGTGCTCCCGGGATAACTGCAGTGCTGGCAATGCATCCGTTATTTCCCCGAGTGTGAGTGCCACATTTGCAAATTTCCCAAACAGTTTCTGTGTCTCTGCAACCCAGTAATTGGCTTTGAACAAAGTTCATGTTGTGTCCACGAAATAACAAGCTCCAACAGAGAACACGCCAAGAGCACCGCAAGAGCCGCCTCTTCGGACTTTTGGAGCGCCGGTCCAGGCGATTTTGAAGGAATTTGTAGGTCAACAGGGTGGCTAAATTAAAGCTCCTAAGCGGCGTTAGCTACCCTGTTCTACTGTGAGCTGTTAGCGGTCTTCTGTCTACCGTGGCGGTATGGCGTAGACGATGTCCTCTTCACCTCATACACTTAGACACGAGTTTGACGCTGCCTGCAGTACTATAGTTCACTGTAAAAGCTGCCAAGCTAGGCCACAGTACCCTTATTAGCTAGATGCCCTGAAAGCCCTTGGATATCAGCCTGTACCCTCAACGGGCACTGGGCAACTCTGGTGCCCCGCGGGGGCAACTTCGTCCTGAAATGAAGAAATGACTATAAATATATATTTTTGCGTTCTAGGCTGCTCATGCACTCCTTATTAAGTTTAATTATTCCCTGCTCGGCATCTACAACCCTGCTGCCTCTCCCCATTGGCCCACGCGAGCGCAGCACACGCCTGGCCCCTTACAGTTCTATCTATCCAAACCCTGTTCAGAATCCGCAAACAGCAGACAAAGAAGTGGAGGCCTTTAGGATAAAAGTTGCTGCTTTTGCCCCATCTTGATGCCAAACTCCAGAGTTAGGTACGTGGCGCAACGCGAGCCTGGAGGTAAAGGGCTTCGGCAAAAGTAAATGACCCTAGCGTTGCAAGGATTTTAAAGTGCAATTTCAACTATTTTAAGTAGCGGTTGGCCAACTGCCACCGTGCCGCGAATGCAATCTTCCGATCTTGGCAAGGGACTACTCAATCATTGTCCAGGGATCAGAGGACTATTCAGAATGTTGCAAACTTGTAGTTAAGGATCAAATCTAGCTTTGAATGAGTCCCATAATATCTTTATTCGCTTTTATGGCTGCATGGCATCTTGGCATTAGGAGCTGGACATGTGTAACTGTCTGGCGACGCGATTGCTTTCTTAAGAAATAATTGATCGAGGGGAAACGCATTGTTGGGCTGGCAGAACCCTGAAGCACCAGTAAATTTGTTCATGAGTGCAAAGTCCTAAAGGGCCCAAAAACACTAGCACCTAGCGGCAGCGGCGGTGGCCGTGATAATGATGTGCAAGCTTGTTCAAACAGCACTAAGGCAGTCAGCTAGGAGGAGATTGTAAACTCGCGAGCCCCTCAGGAATGCAAAAGAATCCAGAAAACTATAAAAGGCTCTTTTTCGTGGCTTTCACTACCTTCTGGCGGCACTGGAAAGTCCAGATGTCAAACTGTGAAAAAGCCTTGGGTCAGCCATACAGTGCCCTGCTTAACCGGGGCCATTTGAAGCCTTCGCATCTCCCCAAATGGTTTTTAGTGCGAGACATGATGAGATAATCATCCACCAAGCAGGACATAAGCACTGTCATAGCCGTGTAGCTCCTTTCTCTTAGCATGAGCATTGCCCAGAGAGTGAATTATTCCACAGCTGGTGTTTCCAACTTCATGATTGGACCGCATGTATGCCTGAAGGTTCCAAAGAGCCTTTCGGTCCCTTCAACAATATGATTTAGCGTAGGCTTTTGTTTCTTCCTGTGCCACCTCTGTTTAGCTGAGTTGCCAGCATACTCCTGAGGCATGACTCATGCCCCAAATGCCCCGTGGATTTTATTGTTTCTACCAGTGGCTGATGACAGTACTGCCTACGGCCTATATATGGCAGCTTGAAAAGAAAACTGCAGTAAGGCGACGGAGCATTTAGTGGCTGCGTTAGTAGTGGGGGCTTGGAGTGCCATTGGTCCAGAGTGTGCCACAAACACTGACTCTGGAGAAAAGAATTGGATAAGTCCTAGAAACGCTTCTCAACTGCGATATTATTAATTTTCAGTGCACTAACACTAAAAGGAAGACTGTGAACAACAGTGTAAAACGGCTGGCGCCACCCAGCTGCTTGCGGGAACAGGTTAGCTTCGGGCAGTCGCCTTTGCAGAATCTACGAGGCATGTATTGCACCAAGTTTTCCCCCAGCGTTGACTACTATCATTACTTTATTTAGATTTATATCCAGTTTCCACCCCGCTACAGCCCAAAAGGCTGCAAAGAAAGCGAAAAGGTCTGGAAGCCAGTGAGTAGACCATGTTAACAGGGGCCCCAATGAAGGGCCCCAGAGAGCGACATCGGGTTCGGTTGTAATAGCTCTATCTCAGTTCCCTCAGACTGCATTGCTGAAATACCTTTTAGCTAAACGAAAGAAACTGAAAGCATTGCTGTTGGATGTTCTTGATCTGCGTATGGCAGTAGGCTTGGGAAGCTGTTGTGCTTGTCGGCCGTCGCCCTGTGGAATTGGCTCTGCTCCTTGACCCTGCGTCTTTATGTGTCTCCAAATTATGATTATCAGGCCTGTAACTTGAGCGACTTTACTTACTACCTCCACGAACGTACCATAAGCACACTGGCAAATGCAGCGCTGCTTCGTTCCAGCGGTCTGCCTCAGTTTATGCGCACGTAAGCCTGTGTGAATGCTTCCCTCAAAGCACTAAGTGGCCCAGTTAGAACGGCTCTCTTTATTTTTGGCTTACAGTCTGTGCGCTTTCTCCAAGCTCCCATCGTTTTCGGCAAACTGTGCAGCAAGGTGCGGGTCTGTGGATGTTACAGCAAGCGAAATCAAGAAAAAGCTGCCAGCATCTTGCCTTGCCCCGCCTCCTACTGCAATACAACACCAGCAAGGACTTTTGCGCTCGGGACCTAACATAGCTCGGGTTTCGTTTTCCACGTTTTGCACTCAAAAGGCACCGCAGGTAGGCTACAGGTGCAGAACGAGACCGGCACAGCATGAGTCTACGGCCTCGCATTTGCTTGGTGGTATTTTTCACGCTTTTCAGGTGTATCTTCATCTGGGAAAAAGCAGTGTCTCGTGTTGTCTCGGCGACAAAGGCTCGTTTGCCCCTCAGTTTATTTCTGAAAATCTAGGAGCAGCAGCCGACTCGATTGCAGTTGAGGCTTCCGCTGAGTTCGCGTCTGCTGCGGAGAGGGCAGGAACACCGGAAGTCGTGCAGCCTCGCGCACGGAAAATCCAAAAATTAATTTGGGACTTCCAAAAGCTCTTCACCTCCTACGGTACGTCCGCTTGCGTGTCGCGATGAAAGCCGCTTAGTAACGATTGCTATTTGCGTTAGCATTGTTAACATGGGTCTGCAGATGCACTTCTTTTCGCCGCATGCAAAAGACAAAAGGACAAGCTCAGGCAGGGGTGCCAGCTTTACTTTCTCAGCCTCTTGCCTCAAGGTGCGCGGGCAAGCGTGAGGGTTCGAGGGTTAGAAGTGAGGGTCTAGAGCTACGGGGCCAAGGGTTGGGAGCTGCTTATGGTTCTGATCTTTAGAGAATACGCAGACCAAGCTAGAGCTTCTAGCAAGGAGCGAAGAGCATCACTCTACTTTGAGTAAATAGGCTCTGACAGAAGCACCAAAACGACCAGCGTCAGCTACCATAGCGATAGTATTAATGGAGCTGCGCAAGGGAAATGCTGCGTTAAAACGACAGAGTGATTCGTTTTTGCCTCTTTTTACTGCTTCAGTTATTCTCGCCGCATTCGTAGGAGACAACCCAGCTGTTGTCTTCAACATTGAAGCCGCCACAAGAGAACAGGGATCGGCGGCAAACGTATCGGAAAAAAACGATGGGGAAGCGACTGGCCCTTCTGCGCGCGTGGTTGCGTGGCCTTTTGGGGCACCTGAGGTGTTTAGAAAAAACATTGAACTTCAGAAACTCGGCAGCGACAAAAATGTAAGTGCGCAGCTCTAGTGCCAGCAAGCCCTCCATCGTAGCCAGAAAGCGCCTCTTGGGATCTAGTGCAGCTATTCCCAAGCATGCTTCAGGCTCCCGTGCTTTTTATTTGTTACCCTTGATGCATTGCGTGCAGAAACATCCTATTCCCCTAACTAAGGCCTTCGGCTCGTTCTACCTGAAGGCAAGCCCAGCAGTTGACGCGGGAGTCAGAGTCTTCTAATCCATGCGTTTTCTTCCTTAAGCACTCTTACTCTCTGTGTTTGCAGTATTGCTCCGCTGTTCAGGATGAAAAGCTACACAATTCGTTGTCTCCAGAGCCGTCAAAGGCTCCCTTCACTCCTATGGCATCCTGCCTTCCGGTAAAGCTGTAGTTTGTGCGACTTCGAGAGCGCAACACTTGCTTTGTACTGCTGCCGGCAACTCTTTTTGTTTTTAACTAGTTACGTAGTTGCTACTTAGGCGGAGGCGCAGCCGAAAAAAATGAATTCCGTCGAGCTCCCAAGTATGGGTGTAAAGTCGAGAAAATGGACTGCGTACTTTGTGATTGACGTGCAAGCAGGATTTCGCAGTTCAGCCCCTGCATAAAGACATTGTTGCAGTGGTCTGGGGTAAGCGGCCAGTGGTAAATGTTGCAGCTGTTTCCCGCTGATTTCCTCTTTAGATTCGCTCCAGTGCAGATTCACGAGCTGACGCTGCAGTTTCTGCTGCTGTGCCGGCTACCAGGGACCCCTTCATTTTGGGATGCGCTTTCTATTGATACAGTTGGCTCTCTGCTTTTCGCATTTCTCCAGAGCAGGGACAAACAGGTTGGCTGAACAGCAGTTTGACTCGTTGCAAAGAATTCGTTTACTCCTTTGATCTGCTCTTTAGATCAACAGATCACAAGTGCAAGTGGGAAATGATGAAAAAGAGGCACCCAAGCCTTTTCATCTCACTGGGCTCTCTTGGCAGCCAAAGATTCACATGCAGTGCAAGCTTTGCACTGACTGCTCTTGGTCTCAGCAGATGTATGCTTGCTTGCGCAGGACACAAATGAATCCTTGTCGCTCCATGTGAGCCTCCCCTTCACCCGTGATAATGCCGCCCATCTAGTTTCTCTAGTTCTTCGGACTGCATTTCGGGCCCTCCAATGTCGGTTTTATTGCAGGAGGAAGCCTCGGAGTTTCTGCTACGGAAAGCCATAGTACAGGCTGTCACCAAAAACGAGTAAGCACGCTAGGCAGCATGCGCATTGTTTTCAATGCCGCGATTGTGAAATTCTACGTTTGGAGACAGGAGTTTTCGGCAAGCAAATAGAGCGAGGCAAAATCCTTCGGCAGCGGTCGCCCGAATTCGTCTGTGTCTAGCAGTTTTAAGGCATAGCGGAGCGAAGTCCAAATTCTGTGGAATTATTTTTCCGGCCAGTAGCTGCTTTTTCTCAAATCTTGTTTCAGGGAAGCTGTCGGAGAGCTTCTATACCATCCTGCTGCTCTTCGCGCCGCTGGTTCGTTTGCTCACCTCAGCGCCCGTCTGCCCATTCCCTGGCCGGCATTACACACCGACGCTGAGCTTCCTATTTTTCTGAAGAATAAACAAAGATAGTTTGAGTACAGTTTTCTACTGCGTGCGGCAATACCACACTCAAAAGTAATGGTTAAGAGCATTACTTGAAGAGAGAACCTAAGATCCGCTCGTGGGTCAAACGCTGTGCATTAACGGCCAATACTTCAACTTTCAGGCCTTCCTCACTGGAAAGACAGTCGTCTAGAGATAAAAAGACGAGCTGCCCTAGGCAACAGGAAAGCTGAACTGGAGCTAATGAAGTGGTAAGGGCGCTTTTGTGAGTCTGCAACTTCCTCCACTGGCTAAAGAACTGCCCACGCTCTCTCTAGCACCTAAGATTTACTGTGAGTGTACGCTCAGTGTTGTGGCCGCTCAAGAAGGCCATTTAAACAAAAACGCTCTCGCATTTGCTTTATCTCGTCAGCCGTTTTTTGAATCGGGTGAGCAGCTGGGAATGAGCCGTATCAGGCTTTGGACATGCCTCCACTGTAGTAGAGGACTCCTGTCGGCAATACGTGGGAGAGGACTCCTGTTAGCAATCACTGCTGTACTTTCGAAATGCAAGTGAACACAAGAAAAGTAATGCAATGAGTGTGAATGCTTAATTGTCTGTGTCTCAGACATGGCTGTTTTGGTCCTGCTCCTTTCGCCATCGCAGTAAATCGAGACGAAATAGTCGTGAAGTTGACTGGACATCGAGGCGAAGCAACTCGAACACGAACAGCATTCCAAAGTCATCCAAGCCGAACAGCACCTGGCTGAAAGCGACAAAAGCGATGAAACCAAAGTAGCTACGGAAGCACGCGCTACGCAGACGCATCGCTTTCGTGGGCAGGCGAAGGGAAGCAGAACCAGAACCCCAAAATGGTGGTAGCACCTGCCCACCCTGAATTCCTACAGGGTTCCACCGAATTCCTGTTTGACTTTCCTGTCGATATGTATACCCTCAACTGTCGATGCAGCTTGGATCTAATGAGTCTCTCCGCAAAAAGGCGGCTGAATAGTGACTCTCAAATGATGCAAATGGTACTTCAAACTGGGCCAGAAAAGCAGCGCCGCACCCGTAGTTACTTGACAATACCCGGCTTCTCCTCGGCTGGGGAGGTAAGACGTAGATCAGCGCTGCAGCTTTTTAATGCGGAAAGTGGGCGCCCTATCGCTAGGTTGCGCAGGTGCATTGGGTCGGGACAAGCCAAACGGCACACCATAGAAAATAACAGAATCGGGAAGCTCTAACTCCCACAAAAAACGTTGCCTCGGGCACGCCTGTAGGAAGGGAACCAGCAGCAGACCCGTCTTCGCACTGAGTGCCTGTAGAGCTTTCAGGCGAGAAAATCCAGGTTGCCTGAAGTCAACCTTTTGCGCCGAAAAACTCTCAGAAATTCATGCGAAGAGGATTTCGGAGGTGATCATATATGAACAGGCTGGAAATATGGAAAAGGAAAATCATGGGGAAACGGCGACTAGTAAACCGATATACGGATACCGTGGCCGCGTTCGAATCTTCTTGCGTCCGGTGTTAGACAGCTCATGCGATTTATCCTTTTGGGTGTGAAGTTGACGGTTGCTCGACAATCTTCCCGATGAGTCGCGCGTAAATCAACACACTGCAGTTGATGCAGACTGCTACAGTTGGACGGCGAAGAAGATCGACCGCTGAGCTCATTGTAAAACTGTGAAGGACGCAACTGAAGGCAGTCAAACATGCCCGTATTTTGAACGTTGTAGGTTTGCGGAAGCGGTCACGCAGCTGGCGCAGCACAAAGATAAATACTGCAGGAAGTGTACATTTCATTCGCCACGTAGCACTATCCCTCCACAATGCATCGCTCCATTTGTAGGAACAAAAAGCAGCAAAAAGCCTGGGAAAAACGAATTACGGGAAGTGAACCGCATGGATAAGAAAGTCAGTGCCACGTCTTCTCATAGCATTCAGCGCCCGTCTATATCTTCAAATTATCAGCAATGAGAGCGTCCATTGAACTCAGGAGCTGCCGCATGGCTGACACGTGATCTTCTACTCTCGCCAAAGTATTCGCACATTTCGCATTTTCGCACTCATCATCAAACTGTCGCTTCAGGCGCTGCATTTCTACCTGCGCAGCGGTGTCCGTACCGAAGCAGTAAGCGGATTTTGATGCCGCCTCGTCTTCTTGGAACTTTATGTCTTTCTCCAGCATGCGCAAGAATGTCAACTGTAAGCCCAGCAGCCGCGCCGCGGCTGCTGACTTCGTGAGAGTTACTAAGTGATCCTTCATCTGTACTAGGAGAGTTACTGCATGCGTTGGGTCACTTATACGCTGTAGACTCCCCAAGATTTCTGCAGAGCGGTCTACAGTGCGTGAGGCCTGGGACTCGAGCTCCTGTTTTTCCAATAACATGGTGGTTGTTATCGATCTACTGAGCACATGAGCAGAATCTTTGGGGGAATTGCGTTTCTCCTTCAAGAACTTTTCAACCTTTTTTACGACATCACTTACAAGGCCTTTTATCGCCCTGCTCTCTGCAACGACTTCATCGTGGATTCGTTTCCCCTCATCACAAAGCTGGTCCCTGCTGTTGCCGCTCATCAGAAGCATAGGCGTTCTCAGTCCTTTGAGAGCTTCCCACATTCTTTGAAGTGTGGTATCTGCCTGTTCCATCGCTTTCTCTGCTTGTGTAGCCGCCTGAGATGCTGCCTTCATCGAGCGGCTCCTCTGGAGTTCCTCCAAGTGTGCAAGGAACTCCTCGCGCAGCATTTCTGCCTCTGCCCGCATCCTTTCTATAGAAGCAAATGTACTTTCAAGTTCATCCGACGGATCCGCTTGTTTCGTACTCTCCTCTATCCACGTGGCGGAAATAGTAAGGAGCCCCAAGCTCCCGTCAAACGATTTCAAGGACTGCCGGTGGTCCCGTATCATCAGTACCTTCGTTCCATCTACAGTGGCGTCTCTAAGCATTGTGGCAAGTGACCGAATATGTGACTGCGAGTTGTAGTTCGCCTTGAGGTACTCAAGGACGCCCGCAGCGATGCCGAGCCGATACCTATCAAGTTCATCTTCAAAAGGCGCGCCGCTCAGGAAGTCATCGCTGACTTTACTGAAGCGCCTAGAAAGCTGTTCACTTTTTGTATGAAAAGACCGCAAAGACTGAACTAAACGACACACAGGCTCGTCATTTTCGAGTTCGTCTTCCAGCTGCCTAAGCAGCAGGTCCCTGTCATGCTCCCCAAGACCCATCACTGGGAAACGCGGCAGCCGCCGATACTCCTTAACCAGAGAATTAACTACGTTAATGCCGTCAGCGTCCAGCTGGCGAAGAGACACCAAGGCGCGTGAGAGAGCCTCCTCTTTCTTGCGGTCGTCTGTGCCCGACTCCACAAGCTGCATGTTGCAGCGAACCTCGCCCACCAGCATTCGGGCATACTGTGTTCCGATCGCACTTGCGAGGCTCTCTGCGGAAGGGATAATCTCCTCTAGCCGGGCCTGCCTGCCTTTTATCTCTTCACTACGAGAAATCGCACTCTTGCGACTTTCCCGTGCTCGCTTTTTGTGCTCCGAGAACCTGTCGAACAACTTCGGGCTTTTGGCGAGCGCCAGCGCCCCGAAACTCAGCAGCAGCAGCAGAGAAATACCCACTGATCGTGCCTTCAACTGTTTCAAAAACATTCTTGGCTTCTGGTGGGAGGCTGAAGCCCGCTCTTCCATGGAGACATCGTCTTGCCCCGACTTGGGGGGCTCCTGCCCTGCGGCATTTTCGAAAAGTATGCCTAGATCTTTTCCTCGATCACTATATGCAGGGGTTGCAGTGTCATAAGGTCCATTCCAACGGGGTGTGGTGCTCTGTTCTTGTGTTGCCCACTGGTTGTACGCAAAAGGGGAGGCAGACGCTGCAAATGTCTGCAGAAGATGTGTTGACGGCGACAAGAGGACGACTAAAAGTCTGCACAGCCCTGCATTCACCACCATCTTTATCTGCGAGGCATTAGAAGCATACCAGCAAGAAACACAAAAATTGTGACCAAAACAAGCAGGAAGTGGGGCTCACCAGAAGGCAGCCGTGCGCTGCTCTTCTTAGCCTCAAATCAGACAAAAAGAGCAAAAGTTTCAGTTCACATCTGCTCGCTGGCAAGTCCTATCATCACTTCTAAACTGCAAAGTACCTCGTTGGAATGAGCATGCAAGCCGGAGCTTCTCGATCCTCGGGCAGGACACTAATCTGACCGTTCAGGCGCTCAGCCCGTGCGTTGTGCTGAGCATGTAAACACACCGGCAAAAATTAATGCCACAAATAGCAAAAATAAATAGCACTGAGTAATCAAATTTTTCCCTTCATGTTGCACGTGTCAAATTGCGGCGTTTATTGTTATGCCCCCACACTATCTTTCAGACGTCTTGCAGCTCCCTGCCGCGATCCCCCAGTCAGTGGCAGGCTTCTCATGCGACTTGAATGCAATGTAAAGGGCCATCATCTCCAGATATTTGCGTGCTTTTATTATATAGGTTTTATAGGAAGTGCCTACAGAGCAAGTAGACGCATCATCTTCTGCGGGAGTGCCTGTGAAGTGTGCACGAGACTGATAGATTCCGTTGCCCGCTTGGCCATGCCCTGCAACTGCAGCTATAACGATAGGCAGATCTTGATGAAAATCAATCAGAATTGATAAATGCGAATATAATGACGGCGTAATCTGCAACGGACGCTCTTCCCTGTGCGGATGTTGGAGCTGTTGGCCGCACTATTAGCACCACTTACGGACGCTTCTTATTTCAACAATAGTGCGGCGTAGAGCTGAACTTAGTTATGCGAGAACAGTTACTATAAGCCAACGAGCATGACAAAGCCCCAGGTCAGAAACTGAACAGCGACCTTGTGTACGCTTCTCTGAAAAGCTTAGGTGTACAGAAGATGCTTATTGCGGGCTGTTTCACATCCATAGCTATAGTTGTGGACAGGCGCGACCCCAGGAACTAGAAACATTGCAACATAGCGGACAGGTAATGGCTTTCAACAAATGTCGTGTGGAGGATACACTTGACAGATCCAAGAAGTGCGCTCACCTCTGGTGTGCAAAGGTGCAACATAGCAGTCGGACAGGTAATGGCTTTCAACAAGTATCATGTTTAGGATACACTTCACAGATCCAGCAACTGCACTCACCACTGGTTTGCAAAGCCAGGCTGGGCTCTTCCGTTTCCCTCAGCAGCCTGAAAGCGTCACAAGTAATGTAATTGATGCTTTAGTGGACGGCAACAACCAATATGGAAAAACTGGGAATTTGCAAAGGCACCAGAGTTGGAATCTGTTCTCAACAACTGAGCTACCAGCATGCGAAGATTCCCTGTTTGCTCCATACTCGCTACTTTCCCCAAGTCCTACCCTTCCAGCAGAACATGCAGGGATAGACATCCTAACAGCTGTGCTGTGTTCACCGATTTTCCCACATTTTTGCTTGAATGCGACTGCCCTGCCACTTCTTGTTCCTCCAAGCAGCCTCTGTACCTCATTAGAATGCCTAGCGCTACATTTCGTCCCCCAGTGGGTCCTAGTGATCGTGCCGTACCGTGTTCGTTTCGGTGACGTATCCCACATGTTTGCTCTTAAGCGCTGGCTCTACCAACGCAAAACATTTTCCTCTTTACCCTAGCCCCCGCTCCGTCCTGTGACCCTCTATGAATCCTGCTTGACGGAAACCATTCGATGCTAACACGCCAGTATACTTGGAGGCAGCGCCAATGCTGCCTCCAAAAAAAGTATACTGGCGTGTTAGCATCGATTGGTTTCCGTCAAGCAGGATTCATTGGCGCCCACAGCCATTATTTCATCTCTGTGACAGCGTAGCAATTTCAAGAAGGGGGTTCGACTCCAAAGCGTTCTATAGAGCTCTATTTGTTGCTTCCCCCTCTGCCCCAGTCTGGTCATGCTTACATCACCACTATGCGATCGTGACCACATTTGCAGTCACGATCGCATGGTAGTAACGTAATGTCAGGGAGTATACAATCCTGCGGAGTGCACTAAAAGCGAACTGACCTTGTCAAGAGACTAAGTACGTAGTTGCGAAGGCGCCAGCAAATTTTCCACTACCAAACTCCCACCCTCTAATTTAACACGTGGCAAAGAGCTCTTCAGCTAGCAACAGTAGAATGCAAAAGCCTTGATTTGTGTCCCTCTCCAACAGGAACACTTGGGAAAGCGCTGCCCCGCGTGAACCATTATCCACGATGCAGTACGCACTAGCCCACAGCAACGCTCTACATACTTTGCTAATTGCACAGACTGGCTCCACAAATCCACCAAATTTTAATTCGAAACCTCACATACGGTTTCGTAAGCGCAAGCCGCTCTGCGAGAAACTTTGCACAGGGCGTCGCCGAAGCTCTCGTCCTCTAAATCCTCTGAATCCTCTTCCCCTTGCATACATAAAATTCCGAGGCACCCAAACAGATGAGAGCAATAATAGTGCATATGCCTACCCCTCTAAAGTCCCTCAGATACACACCGGTGAAGCTTCAGAAAAAACAGCATTCACGCATCCCTTTGAAAAGAGCACTTTTGCTTGCTACGAATCCCAATCCGACCGTAAACGTAAAAATTCTAGTAAAGTTTCCAAGCAGTACCAAACAGGGGTGAAGCGAGCAGTGTGTCAAAGTAAATTGCTGCTGGCGAGGGTTGTCTTGCAGCTTCCGCTGTTCCAGCTGCTGCTGATTTTTGTTTGGGGAGTTGTCCCCATTTCTCGTTACCCGTGCCCGTTGCCACTGCGAAGTTGCTGTTCCTGTTGCTGTTACTTCTGCCTCTCTTATTCGTGCCGCTGTTGCTTCACCTCAGCCTCTCCTGCCGCCCCTCCCGCTGCAGAAAGCCGAAGCAAAGCGCGGCGTTAAAGCTTCTTTCAAGCGAGCCGCGTCCGACTTCTGCTTCGTCTCCAATAATTCGTACTTCCAAGATATATTCGTGTTACTTAAAAGTTAAGAAAGATGAAAAGAGGAACACCGGCACGTGTTTGCTCCTCTCACTAGCTCCTATATGAGTTGAAAACATAAAGCGCAGCCCTCTGCTCGCAGCTTATCCCCATTTAATGACGCAGTGATCACGGTACGTTCCCTGTGGCAATCCTATTTCGGTGTCTGTCTCCGCCGAATCTGTCGTAGGACAAAGAAAAACTTTCTCCCTCACATTATGCAGTTTGCGTACGCCACGCACTACACCATAGACACATCCTCCAACTAGCAGTGCCCACGGAGTCAAAGCAAATGCTGTGGAGCAAACACTGTACACACTCGCTGCGCCCGTTGCTGCTGCCGCTGCTTCTCCTGCTGCTGCTGCTCCTGCTGCAGCAGAAACACCAGATCCGGCCGCTGCCGTGGCTTCAGCTGCAGCGCCAAAAGCAACCACCGCTTCTGTTAGTTGCAGGAAGAAGAACCGTGCAGCGACTGCGCAAAGAACTGGAGCTCCCGCTGAAAAAAACACACGAACATACTATCTAACAGATCACAGAGGGATGCATCCAAACAGAATACATCCACCAAGAAAGCAGAAAATACCCACTCGATCACACCAAGGAAAACTCAATAAATAACATCCACAAATAAAAAAGGAATCTTTGTCCCTAAAACTGTCATAAAACCTGCGGCACCTTGCAGCATTCAAGGCACCATTCTGTTTACATACGCGCAGCAGCGCTTCGCACTTGCCTGCTTTAGCTGCATCGACTAAATCCTTCAAAGAATACGGAGCCATTTTCTGAAGATCGTCCAAGAAGATCTCAGCCTCGTCCACAGGCAGCAGAAATTTCGTCGATCGCAAACGGTCAGCGCCAAACACTTTCACCGTTTCCCCCAAAAAACTCACGAGGTGCTGCAAAAGAAAAATGTCGGCAAGTCTACAATCGTGAGAATGCATTTCAACTTCTACAGTTATGTGCTGACATACAAAAGAGATGTAGGCTCTCTTTGCTTCGACAGGGACCGCACTAGTCTGCGCATCCCCTGCTACCTCGAAATACACCTTCATGCGCAAGTGCTAGCAAATTAAAAACTACGACCGCACTTGTCTGTGCATAACCTGCTACCTCGAAATAAACCTTCGCGCCAAGAGCTAACAACTACAAAGCTTGGAGGGACTGACAAGCGTCAGCTCCGTGTGCATATGCAAACAAGATGTGCACGACAAGCGGGCATCCCGACAACTGACACAAGCAAAGACTTGCGCAAATCTATTCGTTTGCATGCTAGGTGCAAAAACACACTTCATGTTTAGAGTAAGCGTGAAAATGCCTAAGCACATTTTTCACACGTTCTCCGCATAACGAATGTATGTATATTTATATATTTGCATTATAAACGTGAATAAACATCCTACACATCCACGTATATAGACGTACAATATATGTACTTAGGTTGTGCGTTTGAAGCTAAACAAAACACAACTGCCTCATTCTGAACTATGCTGTCCGTTCTTACTTCAAGTGATTGGTAAGAGCTCCAACCGTGTCCCGCTTCGATCATGTAAAACCGCTGCGCGTCGGAAGCGGGCTTGCCTTTAATGACATAAAGCACATCACCGCCGTTGCTGTTTAACTCAGAGCAGAGTTGGCCTCCAACCTGCTGCAGCTGCTGCTCCAAGTCATTCTCATATTCTGGAATCTCCTTCTTTGCGGACTCAGCGAGGGCAGCAGGCAGTTCTGAGACAAGCGTGGGAGAACGCGAAGTTCGATGACTCTCGTCTCCGTCTCTCGAGGACCCGTAGCTGCTCTGACCGTCAGTAACCTCTCCGTCCCTCTCTAAGGACAACAGAGACTCCACTGATGAGACCAGAACCATATTTCCGAAGCATCTTCTCCCGCCGCCGTAGCTGCTGACGCTGCTGCTTCTGCTGTTCCGGGGCGTCCATCCTTGCCTGCCATTTTCTTCGTTTCCAGAGACCAAGTCTGTCAGAAACCAGTCCTCTGCCTCATCTAAACGACTCGAGTTGGTTCTGGAGAAAGACTTCGAGCTGCACAGCGTAGCGACGTTGCCGCTTCGAAGGCCCCCGCGCTCAAATAGAGATTCGCGCAGGGGCGTGGCCGAATCCACTTTGCCATCAGGAGAGACAGAAAAGTCCCGTGAATGCGTCACAGACGATGCAGACTCATCAGCTGATGTGCGAGCGGCTGAGTCCGGCGCCGCTGCTTCAACTTCCACGTGACGGGCAAGCGAGGAGTCAAGAAGGGCAGTCGCGAGCTGTGAAACCTTCACAGCTCCGTCAGCTTTGATTGCCCTAGTTAAGGCCTCTCCTGCATCTCTAGCGCTGCTCACCACCACCTGCCGCAGTCGAAGAAGATGAGAAATCGCCGCCATACCGGACAGCCTTCTGTTGATCCGCCCTGCGCGGGACAGTGGCGCGACGCCAACGAAAACGGGGCTCAAAAGCTCTGCCCGCTTGACATACGCTGCTAATATCTGGAGCTCTACAGAAGACTAGTGGCAAGAAGTGCCGAGAAACGGCAGGCTGCCTCGATGACTGCCAAAGAACGCGTGTCTTCTCTCCTTTGTATGCGATGAGTTGACAGGTACAACCGCTCACTTCGAAAAGAAAAAATCGAGAAGAAGTAGCTTTCACATGTTTTCAAAGACCTTGCCTGGTCTGTTTAACAAGGAAGCAACTGAGAAAAGGTACACTTGTGAGCAGGTCCGTACGATGGACACCTAGATCGACAGGTGAACACAAATAGCTAATAGCCACGGTGGTTTGAAAGCCGTTTACAATGTACGGTCAAACCTTTATTCAAAACGATCCAAAACGTCTTGACATATAGCCTTCAATACATTTGCAAAGCTCATTCATTATAAGAAGGTCCTTGCCGAAGCTCACCGCCAACCTCCTGATTTGTGAAGGCCACAGTGGTCCAGACAACAACAAGGCGACTGACAATCGCGCTAGACACTGCCACACCAAGCCATTAAGGAGCTTTAATATCAATTTGATTTGGTGTGTGTAACTGTAAATGTCTCAAAAGACCGCTTCCAAAGCTGTTGCAGTGGGAAGTTTCTCCCTCTGGCTTCCAGGAGATTGGGTGGTGGTGGTTACTCGAAGAGGCAGCAGCCTTGAGTGGTTTGCACATGGTTTCAGTGCTTCGTTCTCATTCATAAATCAAGAAAGTGCATTGGAATTTGCACACCAGTACTCCCAATGAAGTGTAGCGAAGCTCATCCTTCTCGCCATTTTTCACTGTGACCTCCAGCAATCCTGTGGCACAGCGCAGCCTTTGCTGATGTTATGTACTGTACAAGAGACGTGACGGAGAATCCTTGAACTTTATAGCACTTAAATATGGCAAAATTGCAAAAGTTTTAAATTGCGTGCTGATGAGTTCAAATGCTTGGATCTTCGTCAGCCCACGACACAATCTCAAGATTACTGTAGCCAAATGACTCACCCGACGAATCAATATCATCTACCTTTCCAGATTCAATAAGACAATATCAACTTTTTACTACGTGGTACAAGTGGGTTATGCGCCGTAATTCTCTCATTTTCTTGTTCTTCCCTCAGCGGTGTACCATGCCTTCTTAGCTTAGTCGGTAGAGCATCCGCTTAGTAAGCGGAAGGTCGCCGGTTCGAATCCGGCAGGAGGCTTCTGGCGCTCGGTGAACGACCCGCTTCTTACGCTGCCCCTGGCACTGCGCACCGTCCCCTCATCCCCACCGCATGTCTATGCAGGTCAGGCACTACTACCAACCTTTCTACCTACGCTTTGGACTGCCAGCCAGTGCAGTACAGCTACCAACTTCAATGTATGCGAAGCCCTAGAGATCTACACAATCGCACAGAGGTACTAAGGTGTGGCTGCACTTCATTTAACTGCAGCACACCGGGCGGGACGCACAGGAGTGTTGCGTGCACATATTTCTGAGCACATTTGACATCTCTATGTGGTACGCTCTTTACAATTGTGTGTATCTATGTATTAATGGAGGGCCAACTTTGTTCTCCCCTTGCAACGGCAACGCTACAACAGCAATTCTAAATCAAGGTAATGCGAAAAGAATACGTGCGCGCGTAAAATTCCGTGGCTCGCCACTAAACCCCTTTGTTCCTTCACACCTCTTGCAAGCACCACTTACCCTGCGGAGCACCTAGCAATGCTATTGAATAATTAAACGCGTATGTCGTAAAAACTCATAAAAGGGCGTACAAATGAAACGAATACGAAGATGCAGAACACCACGAAAAAGGGAATTGATGGAAACAGAACTGTTTGATTGTGGACCAAAATGACCTTTTATATTTGTTGATTTGTGAGCTACCTTAAATTGTGAGGCGCTTATCTACCCATTTAAAACGCCTTCGCGCCTGATCATTCAACCCCCTGCTTCCCTTGCAGCTCCCTATCCAGCTCCGTGCGCATAGCACAGGAATCTACGCAGACTACTAGGAGGAACACTCCTGTGCCTCGCAGTCGCAAAGAGCCAGATTCCATAGTCGTGCACTTCTCGGGAAGACAAGAGACACAAAATCTGTACCAACCAACAACCTCACTCATCCGCAACCCTCTTCTTCTGTGTGCATTTCGGCAGTTGACAACCCAGCGCACGGCTCATCTTCTGCAAAATAACCCCGTTCGGAATGGCCTATTGACAAAAACACGAATGCACACAGTTGAAGCAGACATCTGAGAGGCACGCTGCATGCAGCGCCCAATCACGCACTTTCCCAAAGCCCTGCTGCAGCTAGAAGTGTGTAAGTCAGTCGGAAACGATCCAGCACAAGGCCCTATTTATCAGATATGACCCGTCTCATCTTTTTGTACCGCATCTTCCCCTCTCTTGCCTGTATCTTTTCAATTGCTTTTCTATTCCCCTCTCGGCTACTAAGTGAGACAGGGAGTGTGCCCTCAGACTGCTAAAGCCTGGCTATGGGACCATCCCCCTGTTGGCCTACCTTCCCACTTTCATACTCGCTAACAACTGAGGGCTTCTCATTGATCGCCTGCGCTAGCTGGGCCTGAGTCATGCCCTTGTTCCTCCTAGCCTCTGCCAAAGCGCGGCAGAAGTCAGTCGAGACTCGGTCAATGTGGTAGTCGCCGGTGTCTTCCTCAACCTTCTTGGCGCTGAGAAAAGAAAAATGCAAAAAATAGGGTTGTAGACAACTAATTTCGCAAAATTTGCGCCAACGGCAATTGGGGGTGCAACACCATTTGGTCTCCACCTCTGCGGAAAAAGGGAATGCACAGTACAAGCCACACAAGAAGCCCAGACGCAAGCGTATAAGGAAATAGAATTGAAACGAAATACACTCGTATCCTAAATTGGGAAACAAAAAAATCCCGGCCATGCAGTAGGTTGAGCTACAAGCAGAGGAAATGGAAAAAAGCGGCGAAGAGGCAGGATCACACCCGACAAGTGTGCCAAGAGCTCGAGGAACAAAATCGAAAAGTGCGATGAAGTTGACAGAGCAAAATAACCAGCCAGCAAATCAAAGCAATACAAAAAGGTGCAACGCTAGCAAAAACAACTGCATGTAACGAATCTACCCTAAATGCACACGACGACGACGCCAATGCAAAAGTGTAAAAGATGTGGGATGACCCTATTTCACTATGCACTTACTTCGGGATCAAACCAGCCTTCGTAGCTTTGTTCCGACCGCCCAGAACTAAAGCGCAACAGGTAAAAGCACTTACACGTCAGGGCTGTGACGAGGCGTTTCCAGTGGGGAGCAAAATGTACTAATGGGCACTAATGGGAACCATTAACCAACGATTTGATGTCAATCTCGCCAGCCTCTAATGCACGGAAGGGTTGAGGTCTCTGCTTACATTTCTTCTCAGTTTCTATCACTTCCCCGGCCCTGCGCGCCTTGTTGACTTCTGATTCTTTAGATACTCTTTTCCCTCCCCCTGGACTGGTTTTCTTCAATACCACTGGAGTCCAGTCTTGGAAATGCGACATTTTTTTAAGAGAAGCTGCAGAACAGGGGCTCGCGGGAAACCAAGACGCAGGCACTTTGAAGCGAGAAGCGAGGAATGGCGCACAAGTGCGAGGTACGCAGAATGTCCTAAATGCCGGATTTCATAAAAAAACCAGCTTTTCACGCTACTTTACTTTTTTAGAACCGTGGATTTCGCTGGAAGCCCACTCGGCTGCATCAAGCGGTGGTGGATGGGGCTGTGCATGCGACTGGTGAGCCCTCCAAAGACGACGGCGCTGTCAGCTTGAAACCACTACAAGTATTTGTCCGTGCATTTGTCTATCGAGAAACTGAAGTGTATGGTGGAGCGTACTTTTACTTTTTATGTTGTGAGTACAGAGGGCGTTCGTCCGTCGAGTCTCCGCGTTTGTTTTCTGCCAGTGCTGCTCGCCTCTTCTGTCCAGGTGTTGGAGGAGGTTTCGAGCTTGCTTAGCCTTTTCCGTGGGGTATCTATTTTTAAGAAGACGACTAAGGAAAACTGACGTTGTGCACGCCCTACTGCCGTTCCCCGCTTGCTCCCTTGGGGTGCACGGCGTTTCGCCAAGCTTGTGACAAGCTATCCTCCTGAGAAGCCATGGAACAGGCCAAGAAGTTGCAGTTCCCTCCCTATTTTCCAATTGTAAGGAAAGGTATGAGTTGAACAACGAGACAATGTCGGAATTGTACGCTTATGAGCTTCCACCGCATTCTGTTCTTCATCGCTAGTAGTTAGTTCTCTGAGCCTTTAACCGCTTCCTGTTTCACTATACATTACTATTTTCTCAATGTGGCTGCGCTTCAGGATGCGAGAAGGTAGCCACTGATTTATTCGAGTGTTTGCAAGCATGTACCAATGAAGGACACACTAAGCTGACAGAAAGTGCAATGGAGGAGAAGTGCGGCAAGGCTATGGAGGTGAGACTCACTTGCTGTCTTCACGTGTTTGAAGCATTGAGCAGATTTTGTTTTGTTAGTGTATTTGCTAGCAAAAATGTAGACGCGATGTTGAAACGGGGCGAGACCATATGATCTTCTATCTAGAGCTTCAGCAAGGGCTTAATGCTTATTTGGCCTCTGCAGGTGTACAAAACGTGCACTGAGGCGTCACTCAGTGATAAACGCCTCCCGCCTCCACTCGTCGAAGTCGGCTTCCCGCCAAAGCATTCTTGAAGTGCAAACAAGGAAACTCCAGAGCTACCCTGCCCACAATATTGTACCTACTCGCGGCTGTGTATGCACGTGCACGTACGCACACAGTTTGACGGCGTAGAACGTCCACTCCTTTTTTGTGTTCCGGTGGCAGTCTTGCCCAGCTCATTTTTGGCCGAGTGTTCTACCCTGCACGTAGATGTCATGACGGCACTTCCCATTTCGCTGTCAAATGCGGCTTCGTAACAGACTTCGCCGCCCTCAGAGGCATATGCCAAAGAAAGTACTGAGGATTTTCAGCGAATGAGACGGTGCCCCGCTTGGCGTGCTAATGGCCCCAAATGACCACGTGAATTTCGTGTGCCACTGTGGCCAGGAAGAACCCAGTAGGAAGTTGACTTCGATTTGGAACGATCCCAGGGCCGTGTTTCCAGGTCCGCGCTAAATAACACTAGTCCTATTCATTAGTCTCCATCTGCACTGTACCAGCAACCACGTGTGCGTAAGCTAGTCTTTCGGAGGACTGCCACAGCGTACGACTAATTTGTACTGCTTCTGCTTAGTCCAATGAACAATCGGGCAGAGAGGTATACACTAGGGAGAAATGCCTGCATGGCTCGACCCCAGGGTCGCCTTTTGGTTCGGAGCAATCATACTGCTTAAAACCTTGTTGGGGTCACCCAAATGGGACTCGCCCGTAGGGGCACTCCCAAAGACACGTCTCTTCACACGATTATTTCTTTAATGCCTCTCTGACACTCTTTGCCACGTTCTCTCCTGTGAAACCGAATGCTTTCCAAATGTCGGCTCGAGGGGCGCTTGCACCGAAGCCCTTCATTCCGATGTGCACGTCGAAATATCTGTCCCAGCCTGATTCACGGACAGCGAAACGTCACACACGCAGACCTAGCTGGTGAGGACATTGCCAGGGAGTTGCAACTGTGTCTCACTCAGCAGCTGATGAAGAATTTTAGTGGCTTGTACACTGGGAACTGATGCACGAAGTTTACATGAACATATCAGCAAGGGGCCAAGAGCTTGCATAAAAGATGCGGATACGAGAAGCCAGGCGCACCAGAGGCCGCACGCAATACAATGACCATGGGAAATATTTACTTCGCTCTTCCAGTGTGATAGCTACAAGACGCACCTAGAGTTGCAGCGGCTTCAACATATGCACACAGGACCTTCCCCTCTTTTCTTTCCTTCAGCATTAATACTTCCTCTCTGTAAGCCTCGGGCTGCTCTTCAAAAGTGTCCCAACACATCATGGAAACAACGCGAACATCGCACTCTGTAAGCAGCTTTTTCGCCTCGACACAAAATTGAAGTTCCGACCCGCTTCCAGCAATAATAACCTGTAGTCCACAAAGAAGCATCAACCTCCACACGTTCCAGAAATCGGGAACTAAATATGAATACTTAGAAACGCACTAATCAACCGCTTTTCCCCGGTTGCCAGCAGAGCGGCAAAAGAGCATACTGGGAAAGAAAACATGAATATCGCCCCCAAATCCCTGGAAGTTCATACGACACACAGACGCGTGGTTTTCAGTCACTCTCGATTATCAATGAATTTAGCTTACCTGGGGCTTTCCCGACTTGGCAAAGTCCGAAACAATGTAACCTCCCTTCAGCGCTTTTTCTACTGAGCTTCCAGCAATCGGAGGGATGCCCCCACGGCACAAGCAGATGACTGTGGGACCCGTAGCATGCCTCAACCAGGTGATATAAGCGGCTGCCACTTCGTTCGCATCTGCAGCAGGGACGTATGGAACAGCGAGCTAACACAATCACGCATGGGAGAGATATGCTAGGGGCTCCCGTTAATCATCAACGACGAACACAAGCTGCTTCGCGTTGAACGAAAGTATCCTGCATTCCTCCCCGTACCTCCAGAATATGCAGTGTGTAGTTTCAAGAACTGTCACGATCATTATGGGCATGCAAGCATCCGTACGCAGTCCAAATACGAACCATGCGCAGCCACAAATGCGTCCAGAATTACCTGCCGGTCTAGCGCAGAGCATGTTGGGCAAAGCCCTGCAGAGGGGGATGACCTCCACCGCCTGGTGCGTTGGTCCATCTTCTCCAAGCTCAATTGAGTCGTGAGTAGATATGAATAAGCAGCCAAGCTTGGAGAGAGCTGCGAGTCTCACCGCTCCCCAAGCGTAGGTGATGAAGTTGAGGAAAGTGGCACCGAAGGGGCGGAAACAGCCGTAAGCATACAACCCATTGCAAATAGCAGCCATGCCATGCTCTCTCACCCCGAAGTGAATATAACGGTCTGCGTAAGACCCGAATTTCGGGTTGGGAGAAAATGCCGTTTCACCCTTCAGTCGCGTCTCGTTTGACGTCGTCAGATCGGCACTCCCACCGATCTGCATGACGCAAAGATCTAAAAAGGTGCATACATGAGTACAAAGAAACATACACAGACGGCGACGCAAAGGACGAATGATCTAACAAGGAAGCACTTGAGGATAATCAGGAAAACATACACTGAAGGGGAGGGGAAACATCTCAAGAACATATGTGTCTCATTTAATTTGCCGGCTATCTGCCAACTCAGTTTACGGTAAGCATATCATCTTTCTCCGCTTACAAGCTCTGGCATGAAATCCTTGATTGCATTGAGTGCTTTCCCAGAGAGAACTCTTGTGGAGGCCGGGGTGTCTGCTGCTGCCTTGGCCATGTCTTTCAGCGCAGTTTCAGCTTGTTCGCTCACTTCTCTACCAAACATTCTTTCTAATTCTTGTTTTTCCTTTGGATATGCCTCTCCATACTTGGTAAAAAGCGTTTGCCATGCATCATATTCTGCTTTGTTCCGAGCGGCAACTCCCGCATAGAACTACGACACAACAACGTCTCGCATAGAATTACAGGGAATGCTCGCTTTCACAGGAATGCAAGCCGTTTACTGCCCCTCCACTGTCGACTGTTGCCCCTCTTACAGCAACACCTAAAACTAGAGTGTGGCCCTGCACCCCAACAAGCCCCAAACTGCCGCGTACTTTTCTGGTGTCCTCTGGTACGTGGAAGTCTTCGTTGGGGTTGAGGCCTAATTTCTCCTTGAGCTGTTTTATGTCGTCAGCACTCAGAGGAGCTCCATGTACCTTCTCCGTCCCCTCGTTCTGGCTACCCCATCCAATTGTTGTCTTGATTTCAATGAGAGATGGCTTGTCCGTCACCGCTTTCGCCCTTCTAATGGCCTGATAAAGAGCAGCATACAGAGTCTCATTCCACAAAAGTTCCATCTGAAGGAAATTTAATACTGGACTGTCATTCAAGATCAAAGACTGGAGACAGAGCCTACTATGCCGCTTGCTGCCTCTTTTTCACGTGGCCACTTCACTGTCTTCTACGCTCCATCTTTCCTGTGCCCGCATCCCTCAGTGCTGCTTATCTGCCTTTATTTTCACGTAGTTCTGTGCTGCTGGCTCCCTCATTGCGGTCGGCTCCGTCTCTATTTACCTGTAGAATACCACTAATGTCTCGATCTCCGTCCTTTACGGTCTGCGTGTGCCACCCGTAAGCGTTAAATCGCTGTAAAACATTCTCCGTGAAGCTGAGCGATGTGTCCCCATCTATCGTAATTTTGTTCGAGTCGTACAACACAATCAAGCGGCCCAAACCCAAGTGCCCTGCGAGAGAGCAGGCCTCGCTAGCAACGCCTGAACACAAGAGTCACCAAAAACAAATTCCTCAACAGCGTCCAGCCATAAATATCAACTGGATCATGACTGATCAGTCACAGCTAAGGACCACCCGACAGAGAAAATGGAAAAAACGTAGCCTAGCTTCTGGGTTTTGTATTCAATCCCATGTCCTCCACTAAAGCGCCTTCCCACGTTGAACAGTTGCTGTAATCAACAATGTGCTGTGTGTCACATTATGGACGATGTACGATTCCTAATACACAAACCATGGCAAAAAGGAAATTACCCAGTTACACATCTGGCTCGCCTGAGTGTCATTTATCTCGTTACCTTCCTGTAAGCATCCGTCTCCGCATATGCAGTAGATATAGTTGTCAAATAAATTGAAATTCGGCCTGTTATATTTCGCAGAGATATGGTGAGCAGCGATCGCCAAGCCAACACTGTTAGATATGCCTTGGCCGAGAGGACCTGAAGAAGGCCACGGAAAAGCGAAGTGCGGAAATTCAGCGTAGGTAAGAAAAATTTAAGATAAACAGGAACGGCAGGAACCACGGACAAACTGAAAAGGGACACGCAGGCAGAAACCGAGATACCAAACTCGTGAGCAAGCAGCGATAGCTAAAGTAGCTCACAAACGCAAGACGCCTGTGTAGTGAAGCCGCGAGGGGCAGATAGCGCAGGTAAGCAAAATCACGCAAAAAATAAAAACCAAGCACAAAGATGAACAGCTGAAGCGGTGGAGCAGAAAACTTCATCAGGGATCTCTGCGTGTCAGTCTTTACGAAGAAAAGACGGCGACAAAACACACCGTGCCTATGCACAAATGTAAAAAGCAGTGCGAACTATTAAGAGACAAGCAGACAGGCATACCGGTTGTCACTTCAATACCCGGTGCATGCCCAACCTCAGGATGACCAGGGGTCTTGCTGTGAAGCTTCCGAAACTTTTTAATGTCGTCGATTGAGAGATCATATCCTGTAGGCAAAGAGTGACGCATGCAAAGGATTTGATAGCTCTGAGAGCTGCCCACTACACGTAGTTTTTAGTAAATCTCCAGCACTAGTTTGTTAGTAGCTCCGAGACGGATATTAACAAAGTATTGGTAAAGAAGAGGACGAGTGGTGGCGCATGCATGAAAATCCCACTTCTTCTAGCAGCGTTGAAGAAGCAATTGCGGCAATGGCAAAGTCACAAAACTAGTTAGAATATAACCGAGCTTGCCCAAGTATTCTAATGCTGAGGAGGAGGAAACGGAATTCGCGTGAAGCAAAAGCGGACACTTCGTTGTATACTAAACAAAGGTGCCTCACCTGCAAGATGCAGCATCGTGTACTGCAGTACGCACGCATGCCCATTGGAGAGAACAAATCTATCTCTGTTGAACCACCTGGGGTCTTTAGGGTAGTACTTCATCACGTGGCCGAACAGACAGTGGGCCATCGGGGCACAGCCAATAGGTGCTCCTGGGTGTCCACTCTTCGCAGCCTAGATACAGCATAAAGAGCAACAAACCAAAGTACATCGAAAAAACATTTGGGTAAATGAACAGCATACGGGTAGTTTCAACCCGTTTACTGAAGCATTGTAGCAGAATGCCTACGCTGCTGCATCTAAGTACATGCCTGCTGTGAAAGTTCTCCCTTTCCTCAACTATACTTGATAGCCAAGCATCGTTGTAAATTCGATAGCAAAATCTGACAATAACGCCAACGGAGCGGCTGCTCCCAGAGGGAGCCGTTTGTTCTTTGACGTACTGCAGGAGCATCTGCACCGAAGCCTCGGATAGTGTTGATGCAAATTTCGTCTTTGGGAGTTACTGCATCTGTCACTTGCTTTTTTGTCGGATGAGCGGCCTCGCTGCCAGTTCCGTTCTCACTGCTCTTCCTCCGTGCGGCAACCATTTTGTCGTATTTCTGGGTATCAACAGTGTATACGCAGCGTTGTTTCTCTTTCCCGTGTCGCCGGGGCTTTTGCTCAGGCGCACAAACAGCAGTGCCGTCAGTGAGTGTCTCCCCCGAATTCGTCCAACAGCTTTCCTATGATGTTAAGGCACTGAAGGTAGAACGCCACCTTCTTCCGTAACTCGATCAGGTCAGATGACTCGACGAGCCTACGCCATAACGCACCCAATTGGCCTTCCGGCACTACATGAAACGCTGCCTTATGCAGCTACGAAGGTGCACGGGCATATCCGCTCGGAAATATTTAAGTGGCTATTTGAGCACGTCGACGTGCAACCATGCGGACACAGGAAATATTTTCTGACAGAAGCGCTTGTATTCCGAACAGAAAAAAATTCCGGTGCGTTTGTGCACCCACGCACACAGACAGAAAAACGCATGCGCATTTTTCTGAATATGCATGCAGAACTTCGGAATTACACAAGCAGAATTACACCACCATGCCCCCGTGTTGAGCCCTCAGCGCGCCTACACCGCAATTCTCGGACTAAAGTCTTCAATATCTTTGTGCTCTTCCCAAACTGTCCAGTTAGGTGAGCTGTCCGTTTCGCCTTGCTTGGAGCTGATTAAAAGAGATGTGCGCGAGGTGGGATCCGATGCGTTAAGCCGGCTTTGCGTCTCCGGAAGTAGAGCCTTCAAGCAAAGAAGCGCTTCCTCCCGCCGTCGAAAGCAGACGGTCGTCACCCTGCAATAAGATATGGCAGCGATAAAAGGTAGATTATTTTATTGGAATAATCAATCGAATGTGTTGGTGAGCAACACGCAGAACCAATTAAACAAGTGCCCGGAACATGAACACCGTTGACGAAGAGAACATCCGATGCGCAGATGCAGACAAGTAGGGGCGCTCTCCTTAGAGGAACTCTTCTTGTGGATGTATGCATATATAAAAGCGCGGGATTGCCAGAAATCAGCTGTGGGGCATACGGCGTCGCGCGCTCCGCCTACATACATTGAGGTGGTTCACCTCAGGATATAACTCACTCCTTATGAACAAACTTCTCATCGAAGAAAGTGTCTAAAAAGCCAAAAATGCGGCGGAAGCCCGTTGGGTAGTTCACCGCACAGTCACTGTCTTTCGTTAATCCCATTCTTCAACGGGTTAGGGCTGACGCAGCTAAACACCACGCTCGGCTCTCCCTTCGAAGGGCCTTAGTGATGGCCAGGCCCCAAAAGGCATTAGAATTTACATGGGAAGAAACCCAAAGCAACAAATTAATCAACACGCCGACTCAACCCTTTGCTGGTGTCCTTCTGTTGTGAGCACTCAGATGTGTCGCGGCGTCGTCTCTCTGGTGAATGAGTGAGCAAGTGTGTACAGCCTCACCTCTTCGATTAATAAATAATTAGTGGTGCCGCCACATGTGCCGCAAATCCAAACGAATCCAGCTAGAAGCTGGCAGCTAGTTCTATGGAGGCACGCGTAGTGTACGTTGTCACAGTGGAGATGAGTGGTGCCCGCCCAGCTGGGGAACGGCCGACACAGGTGCACAAACAGTGCGGTGCTTAGGTCCTGCTGTATGTATTGAATAGAGAATAACTATTTCTCTCTATGTATTGGTTTATTGTGATAAACCGTTCAAGTCAATGAAGAAGGCCCACCTTTTCCTGAAAACAGACTAGCGTATTGCTGACTCGAGTGTCCTATGCAGTCTGGGTCCTCGGCTTTTTCATACAAAGGGCACTTCTGCAGGAAGCTTTTGTGCTGATAAACCCTGTGCCCAAAATATTTTTGTGCATTCAGGACGTGCGCCAGTAATAATATGGAGTTCTCAGAAGCGACGCACTGAATGTGCTGTTGTCGCGGCTCTACATACTACGTAACGCAGAATAGGCGAGACTTGGCAAGATTTCTGGCTGGCTGACGTTGTAAATGCAGCAAGCTGCGGCATTGTCACTGGCTTCTCAATTGGGCATAGCAGAGAGAAGGACGATGCCTGTAGCGCTGACGGTCGTTAGAAACACCGCGGAGCTTGGAGGCATTGCGTTCTTCAGCATGTGTGAACGTAAGATTTAGGCAGACTGGAGAAGAAGGGTGATACAGCGTAAGTCAATGGTATGTGGGCAGTGAAGTGCATTAGTGTACTCCGAACTCTGTAGCGGCCTCGCCTCTCACAGGCATCGGCATTCTTAAAAATAATAACCGGACATTATGATAAGTTTTAGGCGTTCTTAAACTTTTCAGCATCAGACTGGTAGGTAAATTCATTGTTATTGTACATTAGAAACTGCCCTAACCCACATAAGAGGGCAAAAGCGTCCGAGTATATTTGGTTACTAAAGAGTTAGGCAGCCTTTTTGCTGCTCTACTGGCGTCTCCCCTATTCTTCACCATGCCTTTAGAAAATGACGAAACGCATCCTTTTAGTTCTGCGTTTTATAGTCCAAGACCAGCTTGCTATAGTTTCAACAGTGTACGGTAGGCCCATTTTTTTGACTGCACTGATTTTAGTAGCTAAGGTACCATGCTTGGCCAAGCATGCAACGGGTCCCGAAGGCCGCTTGCATTTTGGGCAGTGCTACCTTCGACTAGAAGGAACAAGCCTCACTGTATTTTAGAAAGGGCTTGGATATTTGAAATGCAAATCAGGAAAGGCTATCTGTCCCTCGCGGTCTCCTAGCCACCTCTGCTCGACGCCTGCAGGCTTTTCCCACTTCCTCATCCGTCCGCCTTTGGCGCAATGCCGCTGCGCGCAGGCTGTAGGGGCGTTCTTGAGCCCTAGTTTATTTGAATGCTCATATAGTTGGCAGACCTGACAGCATTGTCACATCAATCATCTTTTGTTGAACGAAGCTCCCTGAGGCATGCAAGGTAACCGGAATGCAACCTGAATAGTCGGAAAGGGACCCTCTCTTCTTGAGGCTAAGCTCTATTATAACAGGACAATATGATTCCCCACAAGAAAGGCGCAGAGACTTCGTCTCTAGGAAAGACGGCTACCTGCCCAGCCTTCACCTGTCGCGGCATGTATAAAAAGCTCTGGGCCCGTTAGACCTCATCAATGCATACACGAGCTCGCCCAAGCTATCCTTAAGCAGAGAAATGCAATGCGAATAGTGGGTCACTCGTGACGACGCCATGTGGCAGTCATAGCGCGCGCCATTACAATGAGGCCGAGAACTGGCCTTCACGGTTGTTTAGCTCGAGCACGTAGATTGGAAAAAAATACACAAACAATTACCATGCAAGACGTAATATGCGCTGCAGTTGTGCCGGGCGCTTATGGATCACAAGAGGCACTGAAGCTTAGGTGCGCAGCACAGCCAAGGAAAGAGAAGACACGAGAGATAAAGAGTTGCCTTCCTAACATCTGGGCGCTACAATGACTATGACCTGTGTAGCAAAAACGGAAGAGTTGCATAGGAGCAAAGCTTGGCGGAGAACACTACACTGATCCCTAACTCATCCGCGGTTCCAGTGTGCACATTCAATTCAGGAAAAAACTCACTTAGCTGTTGCCCACTCTGGTTGTTGCAAGTAGACGTATTGGTAGAGCGGCAAAACAAGTTGCAATAGGCTAGCAGAATTGTACAAGAAGCAAGGCTAGTTGGGTTTGGGAGAATGGCATGGAGGAACCGGTAAACGAATAAATATCTCGGAACATCACGCCAATAGCCAATATTAAATTATATAACCCCAACAGTTTCTAAAAAGAAAATGGAACGCGCGAGAGCAATTAAAGCATCAAATACATCACCAGCCACTGCAGCAGCAGCCGACTTGATAACAGCAAGTTTGGCAGCAGCTCCAGTGTAGTGCACAGCACTTACTGCTGCGACAACGCTGGTCTTACTGAATAGTTCATTGTTCAAGGGAACGTCGACAGGGTTTTGCAGCGGGCTCTGAGGCACTGACGGGGCAAGCATATGCGTGCCCCGCGACTGCCTCACCATTCTTCAGCCTCGCTGAATGCCCAAGATGGTGCCATGTTGCTGGCATTGTTCAGCTCCTGATGCCAGCAGAGCCGGAGTTCCTTCAGCAAAGAACAAGATACGTGACAATCTGCTTGGCTCCGAAAGCGCAGGGTGTTTAGACTGTTCCAATAACGTATCGGCAACCTGGGCCTGCTCGTCTTGGAAACCCACAATTGTGAAGCCTCAGAACTCCGCCAACAAATCAAGGCATCGAATGATGCGACGATTCTGGCGTGCAGGCGAGCTCAGCCGATGCAGGTGATTGCGAGCTTGATGGTTAGCGTAGGTCTGCATGCAGTAACCTTAAAGGCACCAAATAAATGAAGACGCTTCTCCAGAGCAGGGAGGAGAGCTACCAATCCCTGGCTATAGATGGAAAATTTCTTTTTTATCCGTTGCATGATACAGCTGAGGAAATTAGCTGGGTTTTTCCCGACCACGCTGTAGAGAGGCGGGAGAGTAAGGAGAATATACCAGCATACTGCCGAACCAGCATCACCAAGGGGCAAGTCAAGCCGCTCTCTTTTGAACAACCTAACTAGCTTTTCCACGTCAAGATTAAGTCAAGTCGCGTCAAATGGCATGAAACATTCTCTCGTGAATGCTTGCCAGTCAATAAAATGGTGATGCTCGTGTGGAGCTTATTCAGCGGCAGACCGACTGGTTGTGAGTGGAGAAAGGCAGGTTGGCGTAGCACGCCAAGTATCTCAATTGGGCCACTATGGGGTTTACTTCTGCGGCCTACTAAGATGATGCAGATTCATTCATGTTTGCTGAACAAACACCTTATCCGAGCTGCATCGCTTAAGTAGCGGGCACACAACTACTGCCGTCTGCTCTGCAATCGGGCCTGACAATTTTCTCACTATTAGGTCGCAGCCACATTAGGCTGGAGGCACTCTTTTCTCGCTTTGCCTTTGCTCCGTATAAGTCTACTGCATCATCTTTCATTCACAAGGTTCTGTGCTTGCCAGGTTATACCCTGTTACAGTTATGTCGTGTGAGACAATCAAATCCCAAAGCCAGGCTATAGCAAATAGGCCCCGGTACCAAACCTCCCTGTTGGTTTGGCCGTCGCAGTTGCAACGGCTGCGTCTCCAGTAACAAACGCGACAGACTATGCAGCTATTTTAGGAGCAGAAATAACGAAAAGGGCAAAAAGAACGGATGCGAAGGCCCGGAAGCTGCCAGCACCAACATCGATGTGGCTGCGGCGCTGTCTTTCGAAGGGACTGGTAGGGCCCTCGCTATTGGACTTGGAAGAACTACACGTTACTTTGAGACTCCCACTCACTTGGTGCGCGCTTCTTTGTTACTAAGCATTTTCGCTTGATGGATCCGCCTTTTAACTCACATCAACCTGATGCCTCGCTCTGGGATATGTGCTGAGTCTAGCCATCCCGAGAGCTCTGTCCTTATACGTGCAGTACATCTAATTCACGTCTTAAATGAGTAAACTTCGATCTGCTTGGCCTCAAGGCTCTGTGCTGCACTATACTGTATAGTGTTCCAGGCGTTATGACGATAGCGGCACAACCTTACCCACGATGAGCCACGTTGCTGAGCCGAGCTCCTAATGCTGGTGGTTGAAGTAAGCAAGGCTCTGTATAATGAAATAATTTGATGAGAATACCTGCGAGTAGTCACAATTACAATTGGTGAGAAGGAGCACGCAATGGGCATAGTAAGTTGAAGGGAAAGAAGGAAGAAAATGAAAATATAGAGGGCCTTTCGTTGATTTTAAACACGAAAATCCAGGTAATGCAGTTAATGAAGTCCTTAGAATCGCCAGAAATGCTAGGAGACTCGCATGGAGAGAAACACGAAGCAACCGACATAAAATAAGCACAAACAATTGAAAACAAGTAGCCCTAATATAGCCATTAAGGGATAACTGACGAGCAGTTAAGGGTTTTCTGCCCATCCACAGCCCTAGCAACAGATGTGAGCAAGAAAGCAGTAATGCAGCATAGCAGATATGAAGATGCATGAAACAATGGGATGTAATCGAGCCTGGAAAGAAGTATCGGAGGGTGGAAGTTGCCATCCGGGGCACGAAAATGGGGCCAGAACTAATGCTAAATGGACTACAAAAGTACAAAAATAAAAAATCACATAAATTTAAGCTTGTGCTTTTGGGAAAAGTGAAAGATATCGACGGTCTTCAAACAAACAGTCTTCAAACACCACAACTGCCCAGTGTATGGCCATAGGTGACTCTGGGTGCACAGCAAGGCAGCATGATGCGGAAACAGGCAGTTTTCTGTATATAAGGCCTCTCGAGTCCTTGAATTTATTATGTTTTGTTGAATCAATTGTTGTGGTTATGGGTAATTGGATTAAATGGAGTTAAAATCTCTATGGAGTCGGCAAGGACTGTGCACTAGTGGAGGATGCGCTAGGCGCTACAAGCAGCGAGACTGACATTTAATTGTTCACTGAATTTCTCTTTTGTTCGAAGCTGGTTCAGCAATATGCCTCGATTGCGCTGTTCCCTGTATTTGTGATATTCGAACTGTGGTCCAACCTGCGATGTGGGGAAATTTGACCTTACAGGTGCTTTGGGCAAATTTTCTTCTGATCAATGTGCAACTCTTCAAATCTATTGGAGCTTTCACTGTGCTCTTTGTCGACGAACCTTTGTTTTCTTTTGCCTCATTTCTGAGCTATGACTATATTAACGAAGACTATGGCAAGACGGAGACTGTTGTGTTGCCCGTGTCGAACCAGGATGTATCAGAAACCACTCCAGAGTCCTGGCCAGAAGCAGACGCGACAGAAGCGAATCCTGGACAAGCTTCGAATGTGCCTAGTACTAGACCAAGGGTTGGTGTCGTTCGCAAATGGACCACGGGGGAGAGTCTAATTACTACCTTCGCATTCTTGTCGCTCTGTCTGCTGGCTGCTCATAAAAAAAAGCGGCCTGCGCTGAAGGAACAAAACCAGCGGACGCAGAAGGAGGGGCAGCTGTTCCATACTCTAGAAGGTGGAAGACCTTCCGCACAAGAGAGAAAAGGCGCAAGCGAGCCGCCCGTCAGCGCCCATACGGCGAAAGAACAAAGCAGAGTACAGATTGTGCGGGGTCTCCTGCCATTGGCAGTCCGTCTGGCCTTGGCATTAGACTCACAGGAGTCTCAGGTACTTCTAGATTGTGCAAGAGAAAATGTGAAGAAGGCAGAAGCAGCTGTAGCATCGGCAACCAAAGAGGCAGGACGCAAGATGCATCTTGATAATGCTGTACAGGCCTTACGCCGTCTGCATCAAATGTCCCTTCAGCAGGCACAAGCGCTTGCAAAGGCCGGCTCAAAAGTTCCTAATTTTGGTCTGCTAGATCTGGACGAAAAGGGCGGAGTGATGACGGCTCAGCTAAGTGATATTATCGAAGGGGAGGCAGTTTTTCCCTTCGTGGTTTATTTGCGTTCTCTCCAGAACAGTGCAATTAACGTGTGCCAAATGTTTGATGGTGCACATAAGAGGCTTCTGATGTCGGCGCGATTTGCAAACGAGGCAGATGGAGAGCTTTTATTGTCTGCTGCAGCTGAGCTTGAATGGTTGCGTTCCATGGGTGACAGAAAAGCCCACATACTTCAGAGAGCAACGAAAGTGGAGGAGACTGCAATGAACGGCATACGCATACGTCTCTTGAGTACAGTTGAAGAGTGGATGAGGACTCTCCATTTGACTTGCAGCGTCCTAACAGTCTACGTTGGGTTGGTACCAAACACAGTGGAGGCCTCTCCAGAGGAGGGTGGTGCATCTGCTTATAAAAACAGTGAAAGTATTCAACTTCTCATGAAGAAACTGGAATGTGCAAGAGAGCTTATGGGAAGTATAGATAGAGAAAAACGAGCTGTGGAGGCAAGCACCTCAGTGGAGAGCGCCAATGCTTCGTTTGGGCGTGTCGAAAAACTAAACGAAAAGACGCTGGACTTGCTGGAAGATTGCTGGGAGTTAACGAAGATCATGTCTCCTCCTCGTACCGAGCTGAACTCCGAAGACCTTGCATTACTGATAAAAGCGACTACAGAGGCCAGCGCTTTCGCCGAAAAACAAATTAGTTCAGCAAGAGCCAACCTGTCTACTGTTAGAGGAAGGTGCAGCTCTAATCTGAATATCGGAGGTGGGGAACGAACAGTTGCTGGGCAGCTTAGCCCTCCGTTGAAGGAGCAGCTACTTGACGATGCAATGGCCATCGAGGAGTCGGTTGCAGTGCACTACGAGGCAACTCAGAACGCTGTCAAAAAGCTCCGAAACAAGAGCTGTTTGGCGGATGCTACAGTACTGCTTGATGAAATGGAGGATAGTATAGCTAACCTCGTGAAGTACAATGAAAGATCAATGACGCTGGTGCTGCAGAGCAATCTGCAAGTATTTCTGGAGGATGAAGTCGAAAGCAGTGTCAGAGCTGCCGAGCACGCTTTCTCGAGCAGCGTGACTTTTCCAGGTCCAAAGCTTGCTGATTTACACAAGCTTCGATCCCTTTTAAATGAAGCCAGGAAGGAGGCGGGGAGCGCTAGCACATTTGCAGAGGCTGTACAGACAGCGGCGAAGGTGCGAAGCCACGCCGAAGCAATAGACGATATGCTGAAAAACCACCAGAGAAGCTTACTCAAGCTTGATTGAAGCTTCCTTGGTGTCATCAGCATTTTAAGGAGTCTGTAATCCTTCAGGGGCAAGCTGGCATACATGATGGTTGCTGGAAAGTGGAACCACGCGCTTAAGGCGAAACCCACAGCAGACGAACAGCATTGCCAACAACCAGGTTCCAGGCTTCGTGCCCTGGATACAATGCGCGTTTTCAACACCATGCGGGTGTATGCACTTGCGAGTATGTTTCTGTCTGTCGCTTCCTTGTTAATGTACTGACAACTCGACAGCATGCCTTCACACGTGCGGAATTTGTGGCTGCTGCCATTTGGATGAGTGCGAGTTTGTCCCGTTTATGTAGTGCGCTTATTCGTGATGGACAATTTCTACATGCGAGCTGCCAGTAGCTAAAAAATGCTGTTTTAATACGTAGTTTACCTGTAACCTTGCATTTCGCACGCTTGCAGACTACCCTTTCGGAATGGATATGTACCTTGCATTCGTTTTTTCGTCAGTCCGGATGGTCGCAGGTCAAGCAGCACGTGCGGGTGCTGTGGCAGCACATTATTGATTGATTTCATGATGAGTAGACTCGTTGCCGCGTAACCTTTTTGTTGAAAAGTGTGGCGTGCAGCGTGCAATGGAGACGAAATCTGCGCGTTATTCCTTCAGCTATATTCTGTGGATCAAAGCTCTCGAGCATTTGCGCTTCGTCTGCGTTTGCGCCTAGAACCATTCACGACGCAAGCTGCATCAGCTCGCAGGGACATTGTCGGAGACGTAAAAGTCATAATGAATATGCTCATAGTACGTTCATTTTCTATGGGTTGCCGATAATTTACGTGGTGCGCGAGATAGATGTTACGAGAATGCAGTCTGTGACTCTTCCCTGGCGTGCGTACACTCCGGGGTACCTCTTCAATGGTGGATTGCTGCGCAGGGATGCAGCCACCCAAAGAACAATATTGCAGTTTTGGTGTTTGCTACTTTCTGCACTGCTGGACAACTAAGTACGCAAATTGAAAAAAAAAAACATTACAGAACTGGCAGCTGGCAAGGTTTCACGACCACAAACTCAGCCTGACAAAATTCTGGTTAGCTCAAAAAGACGAAACGCTGCCTCCAGTTATCCTATAGAACAGATCAACGCCATCAAAATGCAGTACTCTGAGAATAGCGAGGAGGAAAGCGGGAGACATCCTCGAGACGGCAAAATAAGTAGAACAGCATTCGACGCATTAGGCTATAAGTGCAGTTTTTGCAAAATAGGTGAATCCTAGCAAATTTTGTGGGAAGATTCAAGCTTCGAGCAGTTGGAGACAAATTTGCTGGAAGGCGTGCCTTTTTAATTTTACGCAGCAACTATGCAGAGGGACGCCTTAACTATGTGAGTGGCTATGCACTATGTTTCTTGCTAGGCTTTGATAGTCACATAGGACTTTTCCCTTCAACGAAAGGTGCTGTGAGCAGCATGAAAGCACTGGCTCCTCATAGTGCGAAGTGCCTCGAAAAAAAGAAGTTGCTGGCAGGTAACCATGTTCTAGAACTTGGCAAGAGAGGATGTGCTGATTTACATTTTCGAGTTCCACTGGTGTGCACATCTGCAACGGTGTGATGCGTAGTATCGTGTACCTTTAACAACCAAACAGTCTGCCTTTCGGAGTCTGGATATTTCTTCCTTCACATCTCTCCCCCCTTATTCCAGCTACACAGAAGCACGCATGTGGCCCTAGCATGAGCATTGAGAATTGCCTCCTACAGTTAGAACTTCTGAGAGGTGCAGATGCTTTAGAAGCTGCAAACCTTCACGCCATCTATTGCGTGCAAATGTGTGTGCAGAATTGCGCTTTAAATGGGCTGAGCCCGAGGCACCTTCCTCATCTGCCTCTTTGTCTTGAAAACTTCATAAGGCTACATGGATACATCAGGTGATGCCATCAAATACTGCAATAAAGAAACAATAAAAGACACCACGAAGCCACACAAGCTTAAAGGTTAAGAGCAGCTTCTATCAGCCCAGCGGAATACCAGCAAAACAGTAAATAATGCATCTTGTCTGGAATATCATTTCAAAAACCCTGCTGTGGAGGAAGGGCCCGTACAGCATGCGCAGTATTTGCCACGCGCAATAGAGGGTTTGCCTGAAGCACGACTGCGTCTCCTGCAGCACTACAAAACTTCCACAGCGGTACTTTTCAGCATGTGGCCGACTGATCTTCTATCTCAAACATTCTGTGTGGCAGCTGCCATAATGGTGCCACCATTTGTGGAAGACACAGGCGCAAATGTGTATAGATCGCATCGTTTGGAGCACTGAGCCTGAAGGATGATGAGCATACATCTCAAGATTCGGTTGCGTTTTATCCATGGCACAATAGAATACTCGACGCTTAACGTAAGGCGCTTCAAACGTCCCCAAATGTGAGTGTGCACTTGGCGGGACACACGCTTTGTTCCCCCCATAGTTGTGTCACGCGAACCTCGTCGTAGATCTGTCACTCGTCGGTAGTGCATTTTCCCTTATTTTTTGAGCACATTGGTAATTAAGGGCCTTGGTAACGTCTGCACGCGCCCTGATACAAGAGTGCCCTTGAATTTTGTCTGGTACTTGACGAGAAAGCAGCGACTTGAATAGATTCTCATGAGCAGCTTGTTTTACATTACCTTTCCAAGAGGTGGAGCTGGCATAAGGATGTGCAAACACAAAAGGCCATATTCGTTCTGTTGTAACCGGACGTCAGGTCCACATTTGCTGCTATGTGTCCGAAATCGAAGATAATAGTATTCGCCTGCCAGACCCAAAAGAGGTCGTTTTCACAATTCATGGGTAGAAATAGAGGGGAGCCAAGATTTCAAATCGCCGACTAGGGCCTCTTGAATACAGAAAAACTACATCAGTAGTACGCCAGTAGTACGCCACAGGTTTTTCGCAGAGACAGTTCCTGTTATCAAACCTGAAAGTGCCCGAGCTACAGCAAAAATCTTCTGCACGGGGAAAGGCGGATGTGAACGACGTGCTAAAGATGAAGATGCAAGTGAAACGGAAAGCATTTGTAAGTAGATTTCCAACTTCTGCTGGCCTCGCTGTATATAGCTATCTGCGTGGAACCGAGAGGCCACACTGTGCCATATGCAAAAGCGGACAGAACGCTCAATGTTGTTTTCACTCTTAAGATGGGAACGTTTAAATACAGAGAAAGCCACTGTGGCCCGTGTTAAGTTTCTGTACGTAATAGTTGGCGTAGAGTGATTCCACCAACTGCCTGCGTCAACTTCGCAGTGAAGTTAAAATTAATAAGCGACAGACTTCAACATTATGAAGAGACATCGAAAAAGCTACGATGTGCCACGTTGAAACCTTACGGTAAAGGCGAGCTTAATAGGAAGAAGGAGCTGGTAAACAGGAATGCTCTCGAATGAGAGCTTCAACCCCGTGCAGTGACCAGTTTCACACGATTGTCCGCAAGTAGGCGTTCTGTGCACCCTTACACAGTGAGACGCAAAATTAGGTAACTGTTTGCTCTGATGATATTTCTTCTCGAAGATTATCAGAAAGAGAAGACAATAGTAGGATTAAAAGGTAAGTACATGATCAGTGTCTAATGTGCTAACACCTTTCTGATCTGCAACGCGTAAAACAGCCTTTAAGGAAATATCACGGAAAGCCTCTGACCCATAGTATCGGTGCATTAGCTTTCTACTGGTATCAGGGAAACAGGTTAGCCCGGCTGCAGAAACAAAAGATGTGACGAGGATTTCATGAAGTCTGCTCCTCTACACCATTATATTGCGCGCGGTATGAAGTTAACGAATGCACAAGGCTGCTGGCTAGGACACTATCTCGAGTCAATCGCTCACAGGGTTGTGCCATCGTTTCGTGGACCTGGGTTTATCCTGCATAGAAAGTCAACGCAGCCCTACGGTGGCCACATATTTTAGTCACTCTACACTTAACCGCCGCGAAAACCGACAAAGTACCTTTATCCTTGCGTAAGAGTCTCCGTCACTCTAGCAATATGATACTATTCATAGCCTAGGTGCCACTCTGCGTAAACACTGTGGCATTTGGTGCTTTGTTGAAAGGTATTTTGCGTCGACCGCTGCGGAAGCGACAAAGTCTGTTATTTTTTCACCGCGGTTCGACACAGAAGGCCTGTCAGGAAAGCATCTAATGCCACAGTGATTACGCAGAGTAGCTGCAGTGAAGGAAACATGAAAATTTTGTCGCAGCATTTCGGTAGAGAAACATCATAATTTCGTCCCTACCGAGATGCGGCAAACGCAGGCCACTCCAGGCCGCGTTGTTGTTCAGTTTCGTGCTAAACTTAGTCTCCAGATGTGGCATCTTCACCATTATATTATCCAACACAAGAAATGAATACGCCGTTCAGCTTTACTGAAGGCGCAGTGCAGCTATCTCAGTTCGAAGCCCATTGGCTGCCAAACGCATCAGCTTTCAGGGCTTTCCATAGAAGCTGCTGCATGAATACCGTGTTCGTCGATCCTACACAAGTTGTGCTGTGCTTATTCCACAAGGCGGATTTGCAGCACATCGCTGCGGTGGCGGTTCTGGTCAGAAATTATGGGAAAAAATCGAAGTCCTTAGATGCCTTCCATTTGTACCCGCACAGTGCCTCCTGGGCGCCAAACTCCTATGGAGCGTCATTGGCTTCCGTACGTACGTATCACTATGCGTGCTCCGGACGGTCAGCGGCATGCTCTAGATCAGGCAGCTGCTGCGCACGACCAACTCCTAGCTTGCCGGGTCACTGTAATATATGTAATTAGTCTTCACTTCCTCAGCCTATATCTCTAGTTAGTCTGCCCTTCTGTTGACCTGAAGCATGGTCCTTTCAGAAAGTTCGCACTGCAACGAAAAACTGATGCACATCTGGAACTGTTGCTCGGAAGCTCCGCACTATCTCCTAGTTACATCATTCCTGTGCACCGCAGGTGCCACCGTTTCTATGCAGCTTTTCCGCTGATCAAATACCTTCCGCTCTGGGCTTCACTTTCCCACGTAAATACTTTGGAAGTCAGAGGTCTTTAATTGCCCTCCTCTTCAACTTTTCCCGTGTTGCGTCCAGTACAATTTAAACTCCAGTAGAGCTTCCACACTCTACCGGGCACAGGACGGGTAGCTGCCTCCCGCTACATTTTCTTGACCGCAAAACGCTGGAAAGAGCTTGCTCAGTACTAGAGCAGCTAAGCAAACAGTGACCGCTAATAAAGCTTCACCAGTGAGGAAGTCAACAAGAAATGCCCAGATAAAATGGACCAAAGACCTCAACTACGTCACCAGCCACTGAATATGAATTTTGGTGCATAACGAGCGGCTCGGATAACGAATCGTGTCACTCTCACAGCAAGCCGCCAACTGATTCTTTCACAATATGAACTATGCAAATCCTACCACACTAGGCTGTGTTGTCCTCTCATGATGTCGGTGCATGCAAATATGTAGCACTGCCTAATGATGCACATACACAGATCCTTAACAATTCCCAACAAAGGCATGATGCAGCCTTCATTATGAAGCGTCTGGCTCTGTTCTTCCAAAGGCGTTCTTCATTTATGTTGCTGCATCCGTTCTTCAAAAAAAAGCTCTATTCGCTTGGAACTCCTCTAAGAATTTCAAGAAGTACCAGTGTACAGGTATCACCGCACTGGCATCAATACAGTATCGAACGGCAAAGACACCGTATGAATCTGAATGTACGCATACGCAACTGCGCGCTTAGTTACGATCTGTTTCTGTTTTCGACTTCCTTCAAATTGCATTTCGGCGAGGTGCAAAATAAGTACTCCTCACTACCCCTCGCGTGAGCTGGACAATGCGACCAAAGCTGCACAATCATCCCAACACAACTACAAAAGGCACAAATGCATTGCTCCGCGCACATGTCCACTCTCCATGCCCTCCTTAACTCGGTCCTTCGCACACTCGCGCACTCTGCATACATTCTATCCCAACATGGGCAACTGCGTAGTAAAGCAGACTTCGCTGAAATAAAACTTAAGCACCAGGAGTCGCTTATCAGTAAGTGGTCCATGTCTCCTCCGCCTGTCTGTATTGAATCCTATCTCGTTGCTCGTCGGCCTATGCGCGCAAAAATTTAAGGCACATTTTAAATACATTCTCACGCACACCAAAAGGAGGAGCTGCAAATTTCTCGACACGCACACAAACCACTTTGCAATGAGAAAACTCTGTTGCAAAAACTGCAGTATCAAATGGGATGCTCCTGAGTGCTTCACCAGGGTATATCACTAATTTTTTCGAATACCGCAATACTCGTTCAATGTTAACACTTGTTCCCGCAAGAGGAAGTCGAAAGACGTAAATAATACTAAAGTTAACATAACTCCGTAGATTAAGGTCATGAGAATAACGTGTGGATTGTGTCACCGACGCGCAGGCCTCAACATACCAAAAGCGCATCGCATAAATCCTCCAACGACCGGCAATCCTTTAACTTCCAGATGCATAGGCGGCTTGCACATACATCTACTGGCATAAGGAAACTGCTCATTATTCGCCACGGGAGAAGGGTGCAAAAGCAGAAACATATCTACAGCGGCTGCCAGTTTGATCATCTCAACGCATCTACTTCCGTCCTCCTGGAAGTTCCCAACTCGGATGCCGTTGTTGCTGATCGGAACGTGTAGAGTTCTTCATGTGGTTGCGGTAAAAGGCTACCCCCTTTCTGAGCACTTCGGCCACCTGCTGCTTTGTTGGTTCGGCCAGGCTTCACCCCCTCTCCTGCCACTTCTTCCACATGGGCAGCAGTGCCCAATGCCGCTGACATACCCCTGGCGGCAGTTCTTGTATCTCCGTCATTTTCGATATTCCTGTTATCGGCAGCGTGCAAGGAAGCAGCGTCGACGGAATGATAATCGGAGTGATAATCGGCCAAGTTTTTCGCCGTCTTAGTTCGAGGCCCATCTACAACTCTCCTCCTCACATCCTTCTCCAACTCGGCTCTGCGTCGTCTAGCCAGCTCCCTGACCAAACTAAAATGCTGTTCCCTTGTGCCTCTGCGTAGAAAGCAGCGGACAAGCTCGTTGGTTCCAGCAGGGGCCTTGGTGATGCACCCATTCAGAAGTATACAGGACCTCAAGGTATCGTCTCCTACGTTCTCCTTCACTCCTAATGCCTCGCAAACCTCTTTTCGCACTTTGTCGCTCATGCGAATCTCAGTATTTCGAAGATCTAGCGAACACTTTCTAAGCGAGAGCAGTTCCCTCAACTCTTCCTTCGAGTTCACATTTGGCACAGTGAATTCCCCCTTAACTTCCAAGAGCAGAGATCCGCCTCCAATCACTGAGAGTGCTTTAAAATCCTGTGTGCCAGTTTTGTTCCCCTGCTGCGGCGTTTCTGCCATTGTAAACAATCACAAGCTGCGCTTTCCTGTAAATGTGGCAAATGGGAGACAAGAAGTCGGGAACATGCATTAATATTCAGACCTAACTCATAGAGAAAGTTGCAGGTATGCGCCTTAAACTCAATGAGCTCACTAGGGAAGAACACCTGTAATGCGGGCAGAATGAGGCAGCGTGGCTCGGAGGCAGGTGCCAGCTCCCTAACCGTGGAACAATGGCATACAAAAACGAATTCGTGAGGGATTCGAAACTTTCTAAATATAGAAAACTTACGAAGATGAACCTGGAAACGCTTTGCTTCCACGTGAAGTGGTTGATATGGTTTCTGCTGATGCTTTTTGGAGCTGCCGCGCTCGATGCAGGGTCTAAGATTAGCAGCCAGCATTGAAAACAGACTCTGTCTAATTACTATTCTTCTCGACAAAATATCCGTGCCTGTCCAGTTATTTTAGTTTGAACTATAGATGATATTAACTAATTCGAAAAGGGATATTTTTTTACTATGCCAAGAACAGCGAATGTGTATAGTAGGCGCTTGTGTGCAACAGTCTGTGCAGTACTCGATTATGTTAGCTACGGCCGCTGCGTGTACCTAACACTTCAGTTTCGGCAACGATGTGTAAGACTGCATTGGATATAGTTCACCTGACGGTGCTTACCTCTGGTCGTGTAATGCTGCCACATCCGGGAAAACGTTCGTTAGTTAATACAATGCGTTGTGATCGGCAGAGCACGGGAGCGCTTCAACTCGAGCTACAAGCTCTGACGTGCTCCTGACTGTTACCAATAATTCTTCTGTAAAGGCGAAGTGCCTGAATGTGATGGACTCAAAATTAATGAGATAAATAGGACGGGTTTCCTCCGAAACTCACTGTGGGGTTCGATTTAGTGTGGCATTTGGATGGATGTTTCTTCCTGCATTGCGGATGTCGTACACGAACTTGTAACCTCATGGATTTTGACTGCGAGATGCTCGTTTATTGATCTACTGTACTAGGATGCAAACGTTAGGCGCCCAGCTCCTCTCTGTAGCTTCTAAAGCTCCTCTACACGGAACTGGGCTCTTCGCGATATCTGTTGAAGCACCACTCTCTGTTACGGCCTCGCTTATTTTCTTTCTGTAATACATCCGTATCGTCGTTCAGTGTTTCATTCTTTTGTTGTGCATGTGGTGCTGTGTATTACATATATATGTGACATGGTGGCTCCTTAGGATTCTAGAGTAGACACAACCGTAAAACAAGGGAAGGCAAAGCAGTTTTTACTTGAAAAATGAACAAGCTAGTTCCAGCATTGACGGCGCCCTATAGTGAAAATGTAATAGAGCGACTAAATGCATCTCCGGCTACTCGTACGATGTAGCATGAGAAAGAGAGTTGCGTACTCCACCGCGCTGAGAATATCTACTGCAGATGCTCACCAGGTCAGGCAGCCCTTCGCATGGTGAGCACATTTTTACACAGGGTTCGCTATTATGCTTAAGACACTTGACAAAAGCAAGCTTTAAGCGCTCTACTTGGATAAAGCGTTGTCCCTCATGAAATTTTTTCATAGAGGGCGCCTGGCCAATAGTAGCTCACAAAGCAGACGAAAAAGCTGGAGAGTCTTTACTTTCATCTGGTCTGGACGAAACTTCGAGCATCTCAGCTACTACAGCCTATTTCAAGTGCTTCTACTCCATGCTTCATTAGTTCGGCTGACTGGAGTAACTAATTAGCCTGCACTCGCAACACGGCCCCAGACCGGTGACCTTGCGTGTCACGCGTTGACAGGACCGTGTTGTCGCGATACGACATTAAGCGCCTCTAAATATTTATAATGCGATTCAGAGAAAGGTAGTGCTGGCCTCGAAAGAACGGCTTCACAGGCTTTTTGCTAGCGTGCTGAGGGTTCTCTGCTTGCGGAATAGTTTTATTTTCTTTCCCCATGGGAGCTCTTGAATTGAATGCTGTACCAAAACCTTTTCGCGGCCGCCTCCACAGCAGTAGTATTCTCCCTCAGTGCTTCTCCTGAAGCATCACCATGTACGGAACTGAGCTGCTTTGGGAATTCTTGAAGAGCCTGATATCAAAGAGTTTTGTACTTGCTCTTGGAGAATCGTGCGCCCCAACAAGATAGAGCGCAATTCGCAGAATGGCTTCGCTTTAATCTTTTCCCGTGATCAGTTCTTTATTTGGTTGGTGCTTTACGACTTTAGCTTGCGTATGCTTCCAGCGCTTTGCTAAATAACGCTTGCACTAACTGGAGAGCCTGGGTGCGCAATCGAACCCACAGCTTCCACTACGTGTACAACTAAATGCTTCTCTGCGAAAAGCAACCGGACAGATCACGAAAACACTTCTTAAATCCACATTGTTAGTCTCCAGTCATGTCACTAGTCGCTTTTTCCATGAAGAGGAGACTACAAACAGCCTTCACTCCAACCCCCTAAGGTGCGCCGGCGTCTCGGCAGCTCAGCCAGTCCCAAAACCCTAATAGGCAGCTGGGGCTCCTAGCCCCTTGGCGCTCCTAACCGCTTGACGCTCATATCTAGCTGGCTTTCATCTCTAGTTGGCCCGATATTTTGCCTAATTGACCTGACTTACCACTAATACTGCATTATATCATGTTGTTTCCTCGGAATAGGTTACTACAGGGGTACTGAGGAACCATTGTCGTGCCTGTGCATTACTAAGCCACCTTCTTTATACTGAAAATTTTCCTCGGCCTACAGGAATCCGTGTAGATTTTCTGGATCCACTTTGCCCGCAGAATATAGACTATGTGCCCTGTCGCAGAGCTCCCAGAAGAGATTCGTCATGTGACGGGTGAGCGTAGAAGGCAATGCGCCGGCGACGTCGAGGCCGGCTGCTGTAAGTGGGATTGCACCAATTATATCCTCGAAGGGGGAGAGCTCATTGGGTGAATGACTAGTTGTATTGTACGCCAGCTCGACTGCAAGCATCAACCGCTCGCACTCTCGGTCGTCAGATTGAATATAGGTCCTCAGCATCTGCTTAAGCGTGCATTGTGTCCGTCACTCTGGAAAAGATTGGATGAAGACATATCACCCTTGATCTCGAAGCGGGTGCACAGTGCTTGTCGCAGCTCAGACTGCAAGCGAGGATCACGGCGAGAAATAAGCACTTCGAGAAATTCATGGTAAAGAATAAGGCGATTATCCAAACGCTTCACAGTATCCAAGGCAGTGACAAAATAAGCAGTCCTGCTGAGTGACTCGGCCAACACGAGAATAGAACCAATCCCCGCCGTGGCGGGAGGCAGATCAGTAATGGAATCGAGACTCACGTGACTCCACCGACGTGAGGGAGTGGCGAGCTGTTGAAAGAGGCGCGCAGGTTTCTGACAGTGTTTTAGATACACGGCAGTGTGTGCATGACTCCAAGTACGCCTTATTGTATACACGCATGCCTGGCGAATAGCAGTATTTGCTCAGGACCAGGAATGTCTTCTTGTAGCCTCGATTGCCTGCGGTTATATATTCCTGGTAGGTGTAAAGAACGTGTGTGAGGAACTCAGGGAACTGATGAACATAAGTCCGACACAAGCCGTGAATGTAGACCCTCGAGCGAGGGGCCATAAAACGGAAAGCAAGCTGACGATCGTGCAACTCGAATTGGGCAAACGTCGCCATTTGTTGAGCCGCGGCATTGTCAGAGTCACGAAAAACGGGAGACTTTTGATAGGCTGCTGTCCAATCCCAGACTGTAGGAGCACCGCTCTTCAGTGGCATCGCTGGTGTGGGTTCCGCAACGGCTAGGCTTGGTTCCTGTGTCTTGGGCGAGCGTGTCGTGGGGTGCGGCCTAAGCAGGAAGGATCGGAGGCCGGCAAGCCCCCAGTAGTTGCTCTGTCTTCCCTTGGTGTTTTCGTCGGCTCTGCTTGTTCGGGAGCCAACACAAGGGAAACTAATGACCCAGCTGAGGGTTTCACGGGTGCTCGGCGCATTTTTGGTTGGCGTGAGGGTGTATAGAAGGGATGTCGTGACAGTGCATCTGCCACGTGGTTCGGTGTTGTTCGGTGTTCCCCGCAAGTACGTGATAGTAAGGAGAGGTTGGCAAGGGAATCAAGTCACCTTGCTGTGCGTTCGCGCAGAGGCTTCGATATTTTGAGCTGTTGCATGTGGGCAAGCGCTTGATGATCAGCGAACGCTGTAACCTTGGCAACTCAGAGTAAGTGGGACCCATTGCCAATTGCAGTTACCGACGCCAGATGTTCCTGGTCGTAGATGGGGTCCTCCTGTTGAGTGGGCTTCATAACCTAGCTGAGGAATCCGATGGGGTTGCTGGCTTGCTCACGTACTAAGTCGATGGTGTAGCCTGAGGCATGGGTGTATAGCTCGAAACGCTGCGAGGTGTCGGGGAACTGTGGTGAAGAATACTCAATTAACCGTTGCTTAAACTGACGCAGCGCCCGTGTATGAGTCTCTGTCCACTGAAAGGGAGCATCCTTACATATGAGGTCAACGAGCGGGCTGGCAACCTCAGCATAATCCGGTCCCATGAACATATGACAATAATTTGCGGTACTGAGGAACTATCGCACTTGTGCTCGTTCTCCAACACCTCCGGCCATACCCATACGACTTCGATCTTATCCGATGCAGGTTTAATTATCTTAGTATTATTAGATTGTGCGGATAGAACTGGTGCTTGAGGAAGATGCTTGGCACCTGCCGCAAGAGGGTAGTGTAGTACACTGCGTTCTCTGCAGCGTCTACGATGCTGCACTGCCCACAACTCGGGCGTTCTATGAAATATTCTCTACTACCAATGCATCGGTCGCACAACGTCTACAGATGTATCGAAAAACCGTTTGTTTCGAGTTCTCTAACCATATTTTCATAAAAGTCATTTCTTGTTCTTGCTGTGCTGGTCCGGTTAGTATGTGACGCGCACCTGTGCCGGCGTTGTCGGCAGCCCCAATATTAGAGCATTCGCAGGCATTTCTAGTCTATGCATGTTAATTTGTTGGTAAATTGCATTTCTATTTCCCTAGTAAGAGGTTACAGCGCTCAACCCGCGTCTCAACCTCTTAACCGCTTATAGATCATCAGTTGCTATCCTCTATAGGTCACCAGCAAGCCCCATTGTAGTGCCTGCGCACTACAGGTAGTATGACTACGGAGGTCAGGACTGTCTATCAGAACGTCGCCAAGGTACTCCATGACACCCTAACCTGACAGAGATTGCAGATAGGCGTTGGCATTGGCTTGAAGCGTAGCAGGGCACCCTTCAATCGGAATGGCACGACTTTGTATTCAAAGAGACCGAAGACAGAATAGAAGGCCGTTTTCTGATGATCCTCCTTAGCCATACGGATCTGATGAGACTCTGCTTCCAGGTCAGGAGTGGGAAAGTAGTTTGCGCCTCCCAGCATGTTTAGTGTAGTTTGGATAGGAGGTGACGGGAAGCCAGGGGCTATCATAAGGGCATTCAGCGCTTGATAGTTAACGACCATTTGCATCTTCTGGCTCCGCTGTTCCATCGTCTCGTTTATCCACCATCATCCTGGGGGCAGAGATAGGGGCCATATAAAATCACTAGCAGACAACTCAGCGATTTCCTGTTTGTGAAATTGCAGCTGATCTAGAATCGCACGGTAAATAGTAGGTTTTGCAGAAAGCTTCCCAGCTAATATTAGAAGGTGATGATCATGCGGGCGCTTCACTGGCAGTCCTTTAGGGAGCCTGTCAGGGGCGTCCTCTCGAAGCGCGCGCAACACCTACATTGCAGTGCCTGTGCAATGCAGTGGCACCGCCAGCCCAATCCCCTGGCTTATCTACAGAAGGCCAAAAGCCTAGTCTGCGACGAGGATGAGCCTTTTCTCGAATCAAGCTTTACAGCTACAACAGTAAGTATTGTAATCTGCAATTCGAGGTTGTGTCTGCGCAATACTGCATTCCTACGCAGTGCATTGTCAGTCAGCCGGCAGTGCACACCAATGAACACAGAAGGGTCTCCTTTAAAAAACCACAGAGCAGCTGCAGTAACTAGTATGCTTTTTAGGGGCTTTTCTGGTGTTTTTTACGCTGCTAACGTGGCGTGTCTACACGTTCGTAGACAAGGAGGGTTTCTCTGTAGGAGCTAGATTGAGCCTCGTTCACTACGGTCTGTCTTGTTCTAGCTTCCCGGAATCACTACACGTTCGTAGACAAGGAGGGTTTCTCGGTAGGAGCTAGATTGAGCCTCGTTCACTACGGTCTGTCTTGTTCTAGCTTCCCGGAATCACACTTATCCCTAGTAACACAAAGCATAGTAAAACATTGAGAGAGCCAAGACTACATCAATGTTACTCCCCGTTTTTAGAAATTAAACCATAGAAGCCTGCTCCGGGGTTTCTCCCTCGCCGCGTGGGTATGCAGCTCACAGAACCTTGAGCTATACCGCCCCGTTCGGGGTCTTGCAGCTGTTCGCCTTCCTCTTGACCGACTGCAAATCCACTCAACACACCCCCAGAAGCTTCCTCGAACGAGGATTTCCTCAGTGGCAACTCACCCCCAATGTGCGATGCCTTCATTTGTTTGGCTTCACCGGCATCCGACCCCAACGCTACAACCGCCATACCATCAGCCCACTTATTGGGGAAATGTTGTACTGCGCAGCGTTCTCTGCTGCTACTAGGTTACTACCTGGCGCACAGATAGGGCGACCTTCTAACAAATTCTCTACATTCGACACATTTTTCATAGACAATTCCCAACTGTTAAAAAAGCAGTCACGCATCAATTCAGTACAACGACCTATAGTTCTATAACGTATTTTATCTTTTATCATATATATAAATTTAGAATATTTAGAAATTCCTAAAAAAGAAGGTTCTGATGATTCATATCCTACCATCCCTTAATATAATTCTTCCAGAGTCACCTTTCAAATTCTCGATCGCGTCGCACACTCATAGATTTTTTTTGGTGGCCTGGTTGGTGCGGTGACACTCACCAGTGCCGGTGTCATCGCCAGCCCCAATCTTCGTCTACTCGCAGATACTTGTAGTTTGTACATGCTATTTTGCTAAAAATTGCCTTGCTCCGTTACCAGTTAGAATTTTCCGCGCCCTTTCAGCATCTTAGCCTCTTAACTTCTTAGATGTCACCACTTAGCTACCGTCTTAAGGTCACCAGCAAACCCTATTGTAGTGCCTGTTTACTGCACTTCTCATCGCGCTTGTGGGGGAGCTTCACTTCGCCTATCCGAACAGTCCCAATAAGCAGCAATCAGGCAACACCATAGACTCTAGACTGAGGGGGAATATTCTTATTTTTGAATTAGCTTGAAAGGTTGGTTGGCCAATTGTTGCCGACACATCGCACCCACTTTGGACTTCAAAGAGGCTATTTCATATTTCAAGTGTTGCACGCTCTTGTTTCACTGATGTCCACTGCACAAGAGGCACAAAACTTGCGGTCCTCTTTCCCCCTATACAGTTACCTAATTTTTATTGCTGTAGTTATGCAGTCCATACAATTTTAGAACGTGCTGTAGTCTTTTGGTGAGTAAGGTGGCGCGCTAGCCAGTGCCCCCCATACGGCCCCGAGGCTTCTGGGCGTCGAAGCGGAGACACGTAGCCTCAGGGTTATATCTCCCCCAGATGAAGTGGGAGAGTATCTCAGATTTACTGATAACTTGGGGCAACTTGAAGTCTTCGTGCTCCGCTTATTCTGGTTTGCAAGTACTGCCTTCACGCCCCTCATCCCGGAAATGCTAAACTGGAAGGCGTTGGGAAAATTGAAAACTTTCTCTACTTTCCGTACATGGTTTTATGCCTTGTACTTGGCGTTTGACAGGAAACCTATGTCGCAGTTTGCCACACCGTAGTCGGTTGTCGGTTCTGTCCTGCAGTTAGCCTCAGTGGGCGGCCCACTATTGGCCTCACTTAGTAAGAGATGAATTTTAAAGGAAAGTATGAAATTTCACCACCCAAACTCGGGGGCTTGTGCCCTCCAAACTCGAAGGGGCTGGTGCCGTAAGAGTAGCTTCGTCATGATACGGCATGAAATCAACCCCAAAAAGACTATTCAAGTATAACAACAAGAACCAAGCAATTTAAAGCATATATTCTGCCGAAAGATAGGGCCCTGGCATCGTGTAGCTTCTCCAACTGTAGCTGCAAAAGCCTGCTACAACTGGCGGTGGGTGCACAGCACGGTATCTCACCGTAGGAACGTTCAGTTTTTTCTTAAATAAGAACTCCAGGCTCTAAAAATTGGTTCACACTCTTCAGTTATGCTCTTGAATGATGTTAGTCGTGTAGGGTAAACTTGGCACCTCAATGAAGAAGCTACGAGACCAGTGCACTGGCGGACACTCTGCGCTACATAGCCTTCCGAAATGACAAAGTCAAATACTAAATATGCGATAGATACGTTTTACTTTAGGTACCAAACTGCTTGCCGAATATACGCCGGTGCATTCTCTACACTGCCAAGTTCCCCACGTACGCTACTAGTGGCCTCTGTAGGGACGATGATGCCTTGCGCTGCCGTTGATGCTTGCTTCTCGTCAGGGAACTTCAGCTTCTAGGAGCTTTTCCGTGTATTTGGGCATGGTAATTTTTAGTCCACTTTGAATTTGGGGAAATTCCATGATTCTAAATGCGATGTGGTTCACTTGCACAGATAACCTATGCGCACCACTGGATGTTTGCCTGTCCTTTTCTTTGAGCATTTTTTGTTACCACACTGCATATTCAAGTTTTAAAATTCCCATAGCATACCTATTGACTTCTTAAGCAAGTTTTGTGATTTATGACGTGCAGTGGTGGATTGCAGGAAGCCCGATTGTGCTAGCACTGTGGAAAACTGTGCCGGTTGCCACCTCATTGCATACGATTCATTACACTTTTAATTCATGTGGTTTTGGAAAGGTGATAGGCTGACTTACCGCCCTCCAGGTCTAGATCTCCTTATATTTACTTACCGTCCGCTTGTCATTTAGCTTGGAGATCGCTCACTTTCCTCGACACCGTGTGCTCGATATCTGGACTGCCTCCTCCTGTCGCTGTGGAGAGGCCTTTTTTTTTAATTTTTGAAGCAACACGCATACGTAAAAGTGCTGCCTTATGCGTATTTTTGCTGTTGGCTTTTCGCAAGCTACCCGTTGCTTAATGACGGTGCCGCCCTCACCTCCCAGGCTTCTGGCGGTCCCGCTAACTGTTTATTCCCCTGTTTCCATTGTTCTGGATACTTGACCGGATACAGCTCTGCATTATTTTAACTCCTGGAATTGATTGAATCGCCAATGGCATTGTTGTCCGTGAGGCGAAAGGAAGAAAAGATAAGGGCTTCGGTATTCTGGGCAATTTTAGCTTCTGCTTTGCAGCAGCAGGAAGGTCTTTTTGCAGCATCTCAGCAGGTAGGCGAGCACTATACGTCAGCGCTCACCGGCGGTTACGTCGAAAACACCAATGGGACTACGCACGACACATTCCGGTCAACGTTCGACGCTAGCGATTTCTTGAATCCGTTTGAAGTGGCAGATGAAGGATCACCCACAGAAATAGCGGCTGTGGAACCGACCGCTGTTGTCGGTGGTGCGGATATTCGAGGTTTTGGCAGCTTTCTGAAGAAAGTACGCGCCTGTTTAGCTTTGTTCATATGCGTAGGGTTGTTTTCACTGGCAGCTACACGGTTGCCCGTATCACGGAAGCCAGTTGGAACCGGACCTGATGACAATGTTAACGGTAGGCTGCATAATCAGAATGCAGCTTGTGAGGCGGCGAAGATAGAAGAACCGCGTCAAAGGATTAGGGCACTCCGTGGGTTGCTGCCAGTCGCAGAGGACCTCGCCCATGCTGTGGGCACTTCCGAAGGCCGAAATCTGCTGCTGGCCTTCAAGGAAAGCGTAGGATGCCCAATCAACGGTGCAACGCCGGAAAGTATTCACGCGTCTATAAGTTCATCGGTGAAGGCCTTGAGTCTTCTCCATGAGGCGGCAATCCAGGAGGCGCAGGCGCTTGTAGTGGGTCGTGAAAGCCTGTCCATTACGGACTTAATGAGTGGATGGGAAGAAAAAAATTTAGTAGAGACTTTGCTGACAAGGCAAACTATCAGAATAATCAAGCCGTTTGCCAAGACGATTAGGTCTCTTCGGGAGAGCTCGGTGAGGCTTTCCTTGAGGCTGCAACTTGCAAGTGCCAGACTTTCCATGGGTCGTCGTTTTAAAGACGAAAGGGACGGAAACTTGCTACGGGCTGCGGCAGCGGACCTACACTGTTTCCGCGAAGCTATCGCAACACGCAGCAAGAGCTTTGCTGCAGCTATTGAGGTAGTCCGCAAAATTGCGGAAGTAGGAAGAACTCAGCAGCTGGCAGCCAGGACGAAATTCAGATATCTCGCCGAGACTGATTTAGACACCGTGAAGGCCTACGCAGCACTTGTGAAGAAACAGCTTCAAGCGGGCCACACACTATCCGCAAGTACTGCTGATTCGTCAGCAGAAACACAGTTAGAATGGATAGATGAGCTCGTGAGGGAAACTGCCGAGTTGATTTCTGCACATCGCAGAATCTTGGAGAACTTGGAAAGCACGAGAAGTCCTGGCTCATTGCATGTGGCTGCCGTGGCTGCCGCCTCTACTGAACAGCCAATAGTGTTGAATCTTGGCTCGTGTTGGGAGCTTCTGCGCTCCCTCCCTGCCCCACCGGAAGTTTTGGATGAAGAAGGAATGCATATCATTGGGCATATTGCAAGCGGAGTCAAAGCTCGGTGCCAGTTGCTCACCTCTTCGATACTCGCTATTTCTGAAGAGGCCAGACAACATTCAGGACTGGAGCTCTCCATACGCAAGGAACGTCTAAGCAGCGACATAAAGACTCAGTTGGTCGATGGCATCAACTCGGCAGTGAACGATGCTGAAGCACTTTGCAAGGAGTTGGGAACACTGACTGAACTGTTCATGGAGACAAAGCGCATGGCAGCTGTAAGTGTGTACACAAATCGTGCTTCCCTTGCAATGGAGGCACTCATTAAAGTAGAACGGAGGGCAATGGTGCTTCTTGCAAGCTACAATCTCATGTTACTCTTAGAACAGGATTTAGAAGAGCTAGACACTCGCTTTGCCAAGTTAAAATCCGACAGATGCGGGATGCAGGCGGGGGAATCGAGAGATGAGCCTCAGCAGCTGCAGAACTACGAGAAGGCACTAAGGAGCGTACAACATGCCCGAACATTGGGGGACGCTGCAGCGGAAGCTGCCAAGTTGCGTCTTCTGGTTGATAATCTGGAGGACATGATGTACAAAGCGGAGACGGAGGTCTGAAAGTGGGCCCGTCTGTACTGTCAGCACCGTGTAATCAGTTTGAGTTTGTCTTTGAGGCGAATACTCCCACGTGCATCAATCTGGTTGGACGGAAGGCTCGCTCCACCACTTTCGACCATGCAGGCAGCATATGTTTTGTTTCTGGATATTTGTTTAAAGGAGAGCATCTCATGAAAATTTCGCATGCTGAAAGGGTGTGAGGATGCTTACGATCTGCATTGCACCAATGGATTTGCTGCGCATTTGCCCTGATCTGTGATGCCTTCGGTTTTCTATCAAAGTCACGAGGATCCAAGAGTATCCTATGGTTCTCTATTTGTGCATCATTCTAGGCCTGCTAGTTCTTTTGTCACCCACACGAACCAAAGCCCGCTTCCGTAATTCCCACTTCATACAGTCCATGCAAGGGATTCCACATGCTGAGCAGATCAATGTTTGGCCTTGCGGCAGTCAGTGGAAAGTGAACACGGGTAGCTTCTTGTAAAGGACTAGAGGAATTGAAGGATGAGGATAAATGCATGAGCATCCACGGGCCTCGAAGGATGTGGTTCTTTCCCACCGTGAGCTGCTTACTATGGTTGTTGACAAGCAGTAGCTTGCTCGGCAGTTAGGCAGCGTTCTCGCCCACAGACTCCGGAGGCGTGACCAAATTTAGATACTGCCTCTCACTTCCCACTCTTCGTCACTGCTTTGAACATCTTGGCGTGTACGAACTTGGATTGTAAGCAGCACACGAATCTATGTAACAATGCTAGTGGAACAGCGACAAACCAGCACCGTATTATATAGTCGGGGAGGTTCCGATTGGCGATCAATAAACGAAATCACCAAGGTGCTGCTTGTGGCTGACAGCCCTGGAGGCAGGCAGTGGAGCAACTTCTGGACGTTATTGCTCGTATGCTCCTCAAAAATGCGACGCCGTGAAAATCTAGCGCAGTGTCTAGCGCTGCAACGGCAGCCGCTCTGCTGCAGAAGTCTCATTTACCCACCTCTGTATGACCATTTCCTTAAGTTTCATTTCACGTGCTAACTTTTGGGCGGTGGGATGGAGAGCTCTCCCAGTCTGAGGCACTGCCTTTGTCGAAGACATCTGTACAGCATTGCATGCAGACTGACGACTTAGCACCACTGCAACAAGTGCAGAGCACATATATCTCGCATTCCTCGTTACTAGAAGTTCCGCGGTGGCGGCATGGCCTTGCATCAGGGCTTGCTCCAACGCTTGCATGACTGCTGTCTCTGTCCGCCGCAACGTAGCTAGCAGTACCGCTTCTCCCGACGACTGCTCCTTGGGTACGTTCCAGCCAACAGTAATAGCCGTGCAGAGGCAACGGCAGGCATTAAGCGTATATGTATGCAGAGGAAGAGAGTCGGGGAGAACCGCCGTGCCTCCTATCACAGAGAGGGCCTTTGCTACTACGCCGCAGAAATGCAAAACATACTGTTTCTGTTGCTTCCACGTACAAAATCCGCTGGACGACATTGATCCTCCTTGCATATCGTAGACTAGAGCTTGGAGCACAACTGCATATAAATATGCTGCCTGCGACAGCAGTAGGGGCAGGTTCTCGCATGGCGTCAAGTTTTCTGTCTTCCGAGTTGAAGCGCGCTCCCAAGGGGAACCATCTGCTCCTACTTGCCTCCACAGTGAAAGAAATCGCGGACTCCTGTGAATAAGAACAAAAAAAACCTATGCTCCAGTCAAGCATAGCTAGAGCCCCTGCAGGAATATCCACCCCTACTGAATTCGCCAAAACTGATAGCATACAGTCTTCACCTTAAGGCCGCTTCCAGTGAAAGCAGAACTTCTTCCCTCACAACAGCCAAATCCGACGTAGGAGGGCGTGCAGCTCTACGTCGCGTTGAATATGTGCAGCTGAAAGCGCCACCTAGGCGCAAACCAAGTGTCTGCAACGTAGCAACAGCTGAGGCGCTGCACGCACTCAAGTCCTTCTCTACTGCCACTGTCGTTGGTTTTACACCTGGCGTGTCTGCGCAGAGCAGAGGCAGCTGCGTCACAAAGGGTCTTGCAATCCTTAATGTCAAGAGCCTCATGTTGGCTGCAGCCGCTAAACTGTTTGCAGTGGCATGTAGGAGGCGACTCCGTTGCCGTTCCTTCTTCCTCGCCCTTGCCTTCTCAAGCGGAAAATCTGATAAAGCTGGCGCTGAGGCCGCTTGGTGCAACAGCGAATTGGACTCCATTGTAGAATGCTGCACTGATGGCAGAACATGCTGCTGAAGGGCTAGCGGATCGTTTGCTTCTGCGGCTAAAATCGCCTCGCTCGTTTCAAGCGGTGGTTCCTTGGTTTGGATTAGTCCGCGCTGCGGCCACTGCTTTTGCCGCATTAACAGTTGTTGCAACTGTCTTGCATCTCTCAATTTCATGCTATGCTGGCGCTGTATTTGTCTCCTCAGAGAACGGGAGAGGTGTTCTGGAAAAGTCAGAGGAAGTAAAGGACCTGGATCAATAAGCAGTTCCTGCTTCTTTCCAGCCTCCCCAAAAAAAATTCCGAAGGGGAAATGGTGCTGCTGCGGCAGTCGCATCACCTGCTCCTGCGGGGGAGGAACCCTTTCATTGGGACGGCGAGCTTGTGCCTGCCCGTCAGTTGCACTGCTCCTAGCACGCCCCACCGATACTCCGCTAACCGTCGGTGGAGCGAGGGACTGTTGAGACGCCAGCTGGAAGGGTTGAAGGAAAGCGCGTCGGCAGCAGGACCAGCGCCGCATCGTGTCCAAAGCACACTGAGAACAGACAAAAGCTGTTCACAACCAAACTTGTTGCCTAGCCACATATCCGGACTTCGCCGTCACCGTGAGGCATTTTGACTAGTTTCTTTCACGTACAGGACTTCACGATTCTGCGTTTTGGCGCTGAAATCGACACGAAACAAAACAAGCAGGACATTTCACTCGCTGTTTCTACCTTTCCGTATATAACGGTCTTCTTCCTTCTGGTGCATGCAGTTGCCGTCTCCGCAGGAATAGTAGGCGTCTTTCTCACTGCGTTTTTCCCATCCGTACAAAGTTCCTGGAGATTGCTCGAGCCGAATATTTTTGTTGATGGTCGGGAAGCAGCCACCTTCGCAGCATTGGCGCGAGTGATTAAACGTCGTATATGGCGTCGACGAAGCCTGAGGAGGTTTGGGGGTCCTCTGTATCCCCATATACGATAAACTTTTGAGAAAAGAGCCTACCACACGCATATATTCATTAGCCGGGAGTGACGCCCAGGCCCCACCCACCCATTATCTCACTTCGGAACAGTCCCGTTTTCCTCAAAAATCAACATTCCAAAAGTGTGCTGAGGCTGTAAAATTTATAAACGATACACATAGGGAACGAAGAAACACTCGAAAACAAATGGGCCCCATCCGTGCCCATGAGAGCCACGTTTGGACAAATGGCGCAGACGGCAGGAAAGCAAAACCAAGCTACTGTGCAGCTTCATGACAAGTCGAAGATGCACCAGGAGCCAATCAACTAAAGCAAGCGTTTGTTAAAAACAAGTGCGCATGAACGAGTGCGTGGCGTCTGCTTGCCTCCCGCCGTGTCACAATTCGCGTAATTTCAGCTCCTGCCGGCAAAAAGCCCTTCTCCAGTGAGCGGTCTCTTGCAGCCAGTCGTCTGTTGCTGCTCAACCTTGAGCCATCCAAGTCAACATCAATAACTCTCCCAAACTGAGATATGAAACTGCTCCATGGCGAAGTTACAAATTCTAAGCTCTTGTGCAACCCGCGCCTCCTCAACCTCTCTATTGCATCAAGGCCTGTGGGGACGATAACGGCGCCTAAGGGCCGCTGACCTGTTCTAGCTAATTCCTGTGTCTCAAGGAGCGTTTTCGCAGTAGTCTCCAGTTCTTCTGCTTGAGGCTGTTCACGGCAGGTCTTGATAAGTGGAGCATGGCTCATCCTGTTGGAGCTGAACAAGTTCTCGCCGTGGTCATTTATCGCTACTGCGGCTGCCGAAGCAGAGACTGTCCGGCTTTTGCACAACTCATGGGTGCCCATGGCGAAGCCGTATTGTCCATTAACCGCAACCGCAGCGCTCGCTGCTCCTACATCTGATGCAGTCTGTATTGTAGAAGCTGCCACATTTGCAGAAATTGCGTGTTTATCACAGCTAGGAGTAATATTCATAGATGCTTCCGCACCTGATAAACAACTCTTCTCTGATCCGTCTACCAAAAGAGAACGATTCTTCTCAAGCCGGGTTGAGCATTGTTGCCGTATCAGATGCTGCTGTTGCTGCCCGAACCTTGTAGCGGCCAAAGCAACAGATGCGAGCAGTCCAGATATCAACTGTGGGTTTTTTTTGTTTTGCGTGTGGGCAAGATGCCGCAACAACGCTGCAGCAAGGAATGGGTCTACGCTGACAGAGCTACGCAACGGGTCAGCTGCACCCTCAGGAGTTGCTAGGGCAGCTTCACCGCCCTGTCTCTGCAAATCGTTCTCCTGCTTGCGATCCAACGTCTCCACAGAAGGACTTCTCTGTGTCCCTAGGGGCTCTGACTGCCTCTGTTTTTCTTCCATTAAGTCACGACCATGGACAATGCAACTGCATGACTCCTGCGACTTCGTTTCCAGCTGTACTCGAGAAAATTTCCCAGATGTATTTTGTCCGCTATTACGGCCTTCAACAATTAGTGGTGGGGGAAGGTGCGAATTGGGAAGGAGCGGCTGGAGGGACTCAGCTTCATGACGACCCGGCAGTCCCACTGTCATTGCACCTTTTCTATTTCCCTGCTGCCCTAGATGCGCCAAATTGTGCTGCGACGGAGAGGCTGCTGCTGACGCTACTGGTATTGATCCACCCCCTGTCTCTGTTGTTGGCATGGTTGCAGACACGGCTGGCAGCTGGCTCACAAACCGAAGAGACGGTTGCGGGTGTTCAGCTTTTTGCCGTTTATTGGTTTCGTGCCGTCGAGATAGCCGACACAGAGCTGCGGCGCACAGAGACCTCAAGCCAAAAGGAGAAGCTCATTAAGGACTCGAGCGCCAACCAGCACCTGCTGCTATTCAGCAGCAGATGCAATGGTATACGTGGGCATGCAGCTGCCGAACAGTGCAACGCAGAGGCACCCTTGCTTACACATGATCTGCTTCTGTAGTAAAAGCTCGGAAAGCGAGGTGAGAAAAGGATAGTGAGTGTAGAGCAGCGAGTCTAAGCTTGAAAGGCAGCTTGACAACTGCAGGCAGCAACAAATGCCAAGGGCGCAAGCAGCGCAAACGCAAATTAACAGCAAAGGGAATATCGAGTGAGGCATGGAGCCCACTATGGGCTCAACAAATTCCTTTGTAGCCATTAAAGAGAAGCGCGTTGTCGCGAGGCAAAGAATGTAGCGGAGGCGCCACGATTAGCGGCCAATCAGATGTGACAGACTACTTGGCCGATGAGCATATGGTGCTCACAGGAAGCAGCAGACAATGAGGTTGTAACTAAAGCACAGAAAAAGAAAGGCGAAGAAAATAACTACGCGAAAATGGGGCAAATGCGCATAAATGGAAGCACGAAGAGGTCCGGATGCAAACGGAAAGGCAAAATTGCCAAGAGAGTACGTAAGATTGAGTATATGGTAGTGTCACCATGTCCGGTGTGTAAAGGTGGATGTTGCGCTGCAAGGAGACCCCGAGCTTATTTAGTGCGGATGTAGGTCGATATTTCATCCTCGCCAGAAGCCTGAAACAACGAAAGCGGCAGATAACAAGAAACCCTCGGTGAGCAACAAGTAAGAAAAACTCTTAAAGTACTGATGCTTTCCACCAAATCATGTTGACGGAGACGCAGTTGCGGCCTCGCGCCCTCATGCCGGGGTTGAAGGGGTGGGACGCACTCAGGGACAAACGAACAATGTCCTTAACAAGCTGCTGGATGAGAGAACGAGACACAACAAAGCGCAAGGGGAAAAAATAACCACTGAGATCTGAGATTACCTGAGGACCGCAGAGACCTCTGCTGGGGCCATCGCTGACCAGTGGAGTTCTATTTCTCGTTCGAGTGCCTGCCAAATCCAGGGAGCACAGTCGAACATGAAGAAATAGCAAGCGTGTCTCTCCACGCCGCCGCTCCGGTCAATTCATCAGCACCAAAGTTCCTCTACCATCTGCTTAGATGACGCGTCCAAGTTGCATTCAGTTGAGATCGCGGGCGAACAGCATGGATTGGCGCTTCAGCTCGTCAGCTGTCACTGAAGGGACACATTGGGGTCTCACCCAGCTATACGCAACCGGAAATTGCTTGAGATCTGCTGAAGCAAGACTCTTCCCTAAGTGAAGAAGGGATGCAAGCGACGAGCGGAAAGCCACACGCTCCCGCCGTTGTTGCAGTGTTTGTTCATGTCCTTCTGAGATATTGCGCCACTGCGTGTACAGTGAATTTTGTAGTGTTCCTTCCATGGAGGCAGCTCTCTGCTGCAACAGCAAAAACGACGATGTTCCTCCAAGATGCTCGTATACTGCAGTGCTCAGAGACTCTGCGGTGTCTCTAAAGCAGCATAAACACTGATACAACGGCCCAATTAGACCGATTTACACAAGAACACCGCGATTTCCACATACGATCGTGCTTATATTGGCTGCTGTGCTGGTGCTTTCACATGCAGCATTGCGCGCATCATCAGTGCACAGAGAAGGACTGCTCGACTTGTTTTAATCATTTTACTACATACGGCAAGCAAATGAAACAGTGTATCCCATGCTTGAATTTGGGTGGGTGGCTGACCGGTTCAACTCTTTTCTCTTCAACAGGAGTGAAGCCAGCGCTGCAGCTTCTGGTGGCTTGAGGGCAGCAATGTTTCGCTTAAGTTGTGGTAGAATAGAAACAAAAAACGGAGCAGAGGCGAGATGAGGGGGGACGCCCAGCTCGTCCTAGTAAAACAAAGGGACAGGCATGCCACATACGTCGAAGGCACAGCTGTCATCTTGATGCGAGCTTCACTACTGCAGGGACATCCACATGTCACAATTTAAAATGCTGCAGGTGGCGGAGGCGCGCACAAACATTGCCAATAATAGAAACAATGACAGCACTACTACATTAGCTGTTCATTGCAAACAAGTTCATTTGCTCGCTTCAGCAGCATACGAGAGCAGCGTAACTGCAGAAGTAAGTAGAGTACTCAGGCCTTCACAGGTTCCACGCTTATGGATTTCGGAGGATATTGCCAGCTGTATGCGGGCAGAGTTGCCTTGGCAGTTTCCGATGAAACACCGGTTAGCCAATGGAAAGGAGCAGCTGTGCCACAAGAATCTGGCTCCACGTGAAAATTGGCACCACAGCGCGGAGAGTGGTAGAATGCAACCTATCAGAGATTCAAGATCTAACAACACCACTGTAGAGCTTATGCATATAAAATAGGTCTGCAAGAATCTTACAACAAATCTTTGGATCTTCAATAAATCTCCTACTGTGAGAGGCTTTCGCCTTCTCTCTAGTGAACCAAGGAAGGCAGTAAGGTGACGTTCCGAAGGAAGATACCTATGTACATGAAGAACCAAAACTGCACCAGAATACAAGATAAAAGAGAGATTTATGCGAGCAAATGAAAAATGATGGGGAGGGTGAAAACCACGGGGATAAGCAAGAATACGGGCAAAACGCAGGCATGGCAAACAAGTGAACAGCAGAAGCCGCTGCGCGGCAAGCTAGCGCGTGAGATACAGGGCCGCATTTCAGGCGCATTCTTCCAAAGTCGGCCCAGAGACGGTAGAAAAAGCGCACGGGGAATGGTACACATGCAAGCACAGAGATATAATTGAAAATGACGACAGAAAAATCAAAACAGGAGGTAGCATACTAGATTTATGGATCAGAGAGGGACAGCGATATTGAAAAGTGCCCGAAGAGATTAAATTCCCTGGTGAGAGCCTTACACTCGCAACCAGCAGTGGTACCTATCGCCCCTACCTCAGTCTTCTCAGCGCATCCAGAAAAAGAACAGTTTTTTTAGCATCAGTACTTTTTGCCGCTGCCCGCCAGCTGAAGGCCTCACAGAGTCCCTGTAGCAACAGCGGTGGTCGGCAACCAGCGGCAGCAAGCAGTGCAACTGTATGGTGCAATTCCGACACGCTCAACAACGGCAATTGCTTCAAAATGAGGAGAAGAGGCGGCCCCCAAGCTTGCGGGGTGCGCACACCTGCATCAGCGAGTTCACGAAGTACAGCTAGCAGAACAGCTGGGCCTTCTTTGGTCTTGGAGCTTGGGTAAAGGACAGGCAAGTCGGAAAAAGTACCGCTCACTACCCCTGAATCTGATTCTTTCGTTCTAATTGCCTCGTGGAGGGGCATGGCCGTTTGTGTTGCTGGTAGAGACCTGCTGCTGCGGGTAGACGACAGCGAGAACCGGCAAATTTCATCAAATACCGAGAAAGACTCCTCCACTTCACGCTGGCAACAGCCTTCAGATTCTTCGATGCACTCAGTACTGTCACTTTCGCTGATGATAGTACTGAAGCCATTGCAGGAGCTCTTGCTTGGGTTTTGCTTGTCAATGAGTCCGCCGTGTGACGTTTTTGCGCCGCCAAGAACCGTAACTGGCCGGGTTCCTTCTCTAGCTTCAGCGCAGACCGACTGCAGTGCAGCCATCGTCAACAAATTTGGAGTAGAAGCTGAAAAGTCCCAACTTTTGCGTTCTAAGAAGGCCGCTATCCTCGAGCATCTCACGTGGCTTCGCCCAAAGGCGACGCAATGAGTGAGCCCACAGGCGCCTCGAATGTAGAATGGCATTGAGACAACTCGTCACACTGTGTGAGGGCCATGACTCGGGATGGTTGAGGCTGCAACAATTCAGATCCAGTGTTGAGGAGTCCGTACGGTTTAGCTCATGTCAATTACGGGAACTTGCTAGGCAACAAAGGATTTTGCCGCTTCTTAGGAAGAGAAGCCAGTGGACAAGAGGAGATTCTACCTACTTTGGCGACTTTTTTTTAAAGCTAACGTACACTCCCTCGCTGCACCAGCACTAGCACAGCCCCACCTGGCAATGCATGTGTTTTGTCATCACCGCGCCCGATGTTTCTGAGCCTCTATACATTTTTATGTTTATTTTATTTCCATTCAGTGAGTGTACTTATGTTTTAGGCAGCAACTTTTAGAGCACGGGGCACACAGAGGGCTTTCTAGCAGGGTCAGCGAAACCCGTCTCTGTGCATTCATTATTTTGCGCGTTTGTATCTTGGAATCATCAGCAAATTAATGATTTTAAATGATAATGCAGTGGGCAATATGTGAACAATATTTCGCTACATGGCGTTAAGAGGGCGTTTGCATGAAGTTTGCGGCACGCCCAACTTCTGAGCATAGCACTGCGTGAAAGGGTGAGGCTTCGAGCCTAGAACCTAAAAGAACTTACAAATATTAGATTCTAGGCTCGCATCCTCAGAGCGCCCAAGCTAGGCAAGCTTGATTCGCATTGACCGTGAATTTGTCGGCTTCACTCTGTAGCCCCTTATTTTTTAAGTGATATAGACTGGCTTGTATGAGGGGACCCATATTGAGGAGGGAGATTTAAGTCCTCTGATAATGCGACTGCGATATTAAATTTACACGGAAGTAGACCATGAGTGTGATCAAAGAGAAAATGGTCAAAGTTAGGGCAGAGGGGAGTCGCACTGCCTCCCATCAAAAGCAGTGTACAGGTAGGTATCTTAAAGCAGGATCCGACTTTTTCCTCAAATTTTCAAGTTTTATGGTCGTTGATTCTCTTGCTCACAGTAGTTTTTAAATTACATAATTTAGTTCTGGTCGCTATGTGGAGGTTTAACAACTCTTATGACTCCACTGAAAGCAGCAGAGTAGATCTTGTGAAAGCTTGAAGCCGCTTTTGCTACAGGGGAAGCGCCTTTCAACCAGTGTTAAGGGCGCGCTGTAGTGCTGAAGCTGTACTTTGTGGTCGTGGGAGGACCTCGGAATCTTGGCATTCGCTGCCTCGAGATAGCCGGAAGTTTCGGCCTAAATCTGCAATTCCCCCAAAGCTGGCCGGCACCAGCAAAATCTCCGACGAAACTGCGCCGCCATCGGGCCTCTACGCATCAGTTTGAAACCGCCCTCACGCCTGTAACAAATGAGTACTATTTGTAACCAGACAGAGAAGCAGAGTGTTTTGTGAGTATACCCGCGGCGCTCCTTTACGGCTGGTGTCCCGAATGCTCCTCATCTAATGCAAGTTCGGGAGCATGTAGCACTTACCCGTACGCCCACTTCTCTGAAGCCTTGCCCTGACAAATCTGTAGATTTAGCAGGCCCAGTGGATTGCTCTTTTATTGGTAAACTCCTAATAGCCCTCTGCTATTCCTATGTAGAATACACAGTGTACACGACCGCTGCTATAGTGCGCGAGCGGACTTACTGCTGCCATTATGTATACACCCAACTGCTTGTCTGCGAGGAGTATCGCGACAAATCACGCGAAGACTCCTTAAATTTACATAATTAGCCTCAATTCATGTTTCTAGTCGGTTTTTTCCCATGAAAAGGATACTAGAAAACGTCTTCGGTTTGGATCTGTGCCCCTAAAGTGGTTCGGCGTCTCGGCAGCTCAGTCATCCCCAGAACTGTAGTGCACAGCGCCTACTGCTGCGACTACGCTGCTACCTGCCCCGCTAGCAGGGCCTACGAACGGCACCTAACGTAGGCCCATTTCCTGGAAACTGTAGCTTATTTTATCGAAATACAATAATTCTTAAGTTTTTTCAAAATCTCTGTTCGAGTCGCCCCACTCTGGGAGCTCGCCTCCTAGGCCCTACGGGGAGGAGGCCTGCACTGGTGACGGCGCTATCGCCAGCCCCAGTCTCCACGCATTTTAAGGCACCTCTAACGCATGCATACTAATTCATAGGCAAATTGCCTTACTTTGATACTAGTAGGAGGGTCCTGTCCTCCTCCAGTGTTGCGACCCCTTGTACGTCGCTAGCTAGCTATCGTCTATAGTTCACCAGCAAGCCCCATTGTAGTGCCTGTGCAGTACAATGTGACGCGCAACGGTGCCGGCGTTGTCGGCAGCCTCAATCTTAGAGCATTCGCAGGCATTTCTAGTCTATGCATGTTAATTTGTTGATAAATTGCATTTCTATTTCCATATTAAGATGCTACAGCGCTCAATCCGCGTCTCAACCTCTTAACCGCCTATAGGTCATCAGTTAGCTAACCTCTATAGGTCACCAGCAAGCCCCATTGTAGTGCCTGCGCACTACAATCAGACTGAAAGTCAACGGGTCCACGCAGCGTTTCGAGCTAAATATCGATGCCTCCTGCTACACAATGGGATCAATACTCGAAGAACCCCAACCAAGTGGCCAGCTATGCTCTGAACCCCGTTCAGCAGAAGTATTCAACATTCGACGAAAAAACCTTCACTTCAGTCACTTCGTCGCTACCCTTGGCAGGTGTCTACACTACGCAGCACGAAGTTCACGGCGTAGACTGCTGGAAAAACTAGAGAATCAGCTCACTTAAACAGCTGCAGCCAACACTTTATTTTATGCATTGAGCCGCCTTACCTGCAATTTTGTATTAACAGCATGTAGCAGATTTGCGCTTTATACCGACCATGATCACGTCCAAGCGCGTCATCATGGGCAGGAAGAAGCACCTTCCACTTTCAGTATATATTGTTGTTGACCAGGCATGTGCGCCTATACTATGGCATATGTGGAGACTTGTGTACACTGCTGCGCTTCAGAATTTCTCACATAGTTCCCAGCCGGATACCGTTACTCATTCCATCTCGTGTAGTGCACAGACACTACAATGGGGCTGGTTAGTGCTCTAGAGAGGATAGCTAGCCAGAGACCTACGAGGGGTCGCAAGACTGGAGGGAGACAG
>NW_013654658.1:0-15497 GCF_000499385.1 Eimeria necatrix
GCCATTAATGCCATTATGCCATTAATGCCATTATGCCATTATGCCATTAATGCCATTAATGCCATTATGCCATTAATGCCATTATGCCATTATGCCATTAATGCCATTAATGCCATTATGCCATTAATGCCATTAATGCCATTAATGCCATTATGCCATTAATGCCATTAATGCGGACTCAGGAAAGAGACACTTTGGCGGACTGTCTCTTTTCGTGTCTCTTTTGCGTCGGCCTTCGACCTGCAGCACTTCGCGATTTGCTGCAGTGCTTTGCTGCTGGCTTCGCAGCTGTACGTACACCCTAAACCCTAAACCCTAAACCCTAAACCCTAAATTGGAGTTTCTGGGGTCGGCGGACTTCTTTTTTTCGGCATTTTCTGGCTTGATATGTTTTAAATTTATTTCTTGATTTGGGCTTTTTGTTTTTAATTTGTTTTTATTTTCTTTTTTTCCTTTTTGACTTTTCTATCTCTTGATCGCAAACTGAATTCATTTTTGCTGCTGCTGCTTCATCTGAATAATAAAAAATTACAAATTAACAAAAAGAAATAATTAAAAAGAAATGGCGAAAAACAAATAAGAAAAGCTGAAAGGAAATGATAAAATAATTCATAAACGCTGCAGCTGCAGCAGATTGCGTTGAGTGGTGGGCTAATGTGATCCTTTCTGCTGCTGCTGCTGCTGCTGCTGCTGCTGCTGCTGCTGCTGCTGCTGCTGCAGCAATGCGCAGGCAACTGGACCGGGGGCTACTCCTTGCAGTCTCTAGAACAAAGATTAGAACAATTAGAAGCAGCAGTTTTAAAGGCTGTTCAAGAGGCCCTGCCTCCGCAGTTGCGGGGGGGCCCCCCGGGGGCCCCCGAGGGGGGCCCCCCGGGGGCCCCCCTGGGGGCCCCCGGGGGGCCCCCCTTGAGGCTCCGCGAGCAGCACTACCACAAAAAAGCCAAACTTTTTCGCTGCGAAGTTGAGGACTTGATTGCAGAGTTCTCTGTCTCTGGCTTTTCCCGTTCCTAGTTTTCATTTCAAATGCATGCGCTCTTCATTTTGATGTTTGTTGGGGCCCAGGGGCCCCCCGAGGGACATCTTTTGGGACCCCTTCTCAAGGGGCCCCCAAGGGGCCTCTTGGGGGCCCCTTGGGGGCCCCTTGGGGGGCCCCATAAGGGGCCCCCCAAGGGACTCCCCGTCAGGAGCTCACCAAGAGGCCTTGTTCCTTGGGGGGCCCCCCTGGGGGCCCCTATGGGGGCCCCCCCAGAGGCCCGTTGGGGGGCCCCCGAATGTACCCTCAAAGGGTACTGATGGGGGCCCCCGTTGCCTGCGCAGCTCGCAGTGTTTGCCTCGAGTGCCCCGCGTGACGGGCCCGAGGGTTTAGGGTTTAGGGTTTTGAGGACTTGTAAGAACACTCTAAGAGTATTTGTTTGGTGTTTAGGGTTTAGGGTATTTAGCCGGGAAAAGGGCCTTTTTTGTCTCTTTTCTTCCAGATTTCGGGCCCCTAGTGGTGAATTATAATTATATTTATTTTATTTTATTTATTTGTTTTAAATTCCACAGAAAGGGCTCGCCCCCGTGCGCAGCAAGCTGCGGCTTGCTGCTGCTGCGCTGCAGCAGCAGCAAACCGCAGCAGCAACAAGCATTTGGGAGAATCGAAACTGATTTATCTTTTAAAATAAATCAATTAAAGAAATAAATAAAAGTAAATCAAACTGGGGCGCCCGTGTGGCAGTGCAGGCGAGAGAGGGGGCGTTCAGGTGTACGTACACCTCAGCTGCGGATTTGCTGCTGCTGCTCGGCGGAAATAAGAAAAGCTTTTCGGAAATTTTAATTTTTTGACAAAAGAAGTCCTTTAGAAGTCCTTTATAGTTCTTTTTCGGATGGTTTCTCGGTGCGCTTCAGAGAGACGCAAGTTCCGGGCAAAACCCGCAGATGTTCCTCCTCGAATTAGGGTTTAGGGTTTAGGGTTTAGGGTTTGGGGTTTGGGGTTCGCCGCTGCAAGCCCCCCTGTGCTTGCTCGCCGGGCCCAACATCATTTTTAAAAGCTTATTTCGTGAAGATTAAAACAAGACACAGTCAGGGAAGAGATCTTTCAAGCAGCCGCTCTGCTGCTGCTGCTGCTGCTGCTGCTGCTGCTGCTGTTGCTCTTGTTGCTGTTGCTGCAGCGTGGGCTCCGGCTGTACGCGCTTGGTGGTTTTTATCCCCCCGCAGGGTTTCTCTCCTTTTCTTTGAGATTTAAACAAAAAAAGAAATATATTTTTCATTTTTAAGTTGAAGTTTATTCAAAGAACTCGAAAAGAGCTGCATTTGCTGCTGCTGCTGCTGCTGCTGCTGCTGCTGCTGCCACTCTGCTGCCACTGTGGGGGCGGCAGGCTGTCGCTCGCTGCCTCGAGCGGCGCTGTTTGCTGCATTTTCCAGCAGCAAATAATTTGAAATTTGGAAATTTGGATTTAATTTAAGTTTATATTTTCATTCCCGGTGAATAAAATGACTTGCGCAGCAGCAGCTGCTGCTGCTGCAGTTGACGCAGCAGCAGTGGCTGTGCCGGCGGCAGCAGCAGCAGCGGCAGCAGCGGCAGCAGCGGCAGCAGCAGCTGCTGCTGCGGTCCCCGACCACCAGCAGCAGCAGCAACGGCAGCAGCAGCTGCAGCAGCAGCACGTCCCTAAGTTTGCCCGGGTCTCTAATCTGCTGCAAGCTCTACCACCTCCACATTCTCAGCAACTGCTGCAGCAGCAGCAGCAGCAGCAGCAACGGGAGCAGCAGCTAACCCGTTCTCGCGCCTCACTCGTGTGCAGCAGCAGCAGCAGCAGATGGAGACGATCCCACACGATCCCCAACCTTCCAGTCTTTAGTCCTTCAGTGTCAAGTTAAGTCTGGGCCCTCCAGGCTTTCTTCTTTTGCTGCAGAGGGTCTCTTTGCAGCAGCAGCAGCACCTCCGCAGCAGCAGCAGCAGCGCCGACAGCAGCAGCAGCAGCAGCAGCGACAGCCGCCACAGCGCCAGCAGCCGCTCAGCCGGAGCAGCCGCTGCAGCAGCAGCAGCACAGCCCCCGCTGCAGCAGCAGCAGCAGCAGCAGCAGCAGCCGCTGCAGCAGCAGCAGCAGCAGCCGTAGACGGCTTAAAAGAATGAGTGCTGCTGAGGGCGTGCGTGGGGTGTATCGACAGCAGCAGTCGATGCAAGGCCCGCGGCGCTTGCTGCTGCAGCACTTGCTGCTGCTGCTGCTGCTGCTAGCTGCTGCTGCTCCTTGCTGCTGCAGCAGCCCCCACGAGGAGTCCCTTCAAGGCCCGCTGCCAGCCGCAGCTCTCGGGGATCGCGATCCCACGGAGACAGGAGACCCCACAGCAAGTGTGGGGTCTGGATACGTCGATCCCAGCGGGGGTGTGGGGCCGAGTGGCTACGAGTCGGAGGTGCAGCAGCAGCAGCAGCAGCAGCAGCAGCAGCAGCGGCGGCAGCGCAACGGGCTCTGGCGGCGGCTGCAGGGCCCTGTGGGGCTGCTGCTGCTGGCGCTGCTGCTGCTGCACGTGGTGGTGGCGGAGCGCCGTGCTGCAGCAGCAGCAGCAGCAAGAGAGAAGGCCCTGGAGGAGGGCCTCACGCTGCTGGAAAGTGCAGCAGCAGCAGCAGCAGCAGCAGCAAAAGAAAGGGAGTTTGCGCTGTCGGCGGCGCAGGAGATAGCAGCAATAGCGCAGCAGCAGCAGGAGACAGCAGCAACGCTGCAGCAGCTGCAGTCGCGCCGCAACTCGCTGCTGCAGCGCTCTGCTGCTGCTGCAGCAGCAGCAGCAGAGCAGCAGGGACTCACGCTGCGGAAGAGACACGAGCAGCTGCAGCGGCTGCTGCAGCTGAAGCACGAAACTGAAGCAGCAGTTGATGCAGCACGGCTGCTGCGGGGCCTTCCTGCTGCTGCTGTGGGGCCGCTGCTGCAGCAAACTCGGGAGCAGCTGCAGGAGCTGGAGGCGAGGGACCAGCAGCTGGGGCAGCGGCTGCAGCAGCTGCAGCAAGTGGAGACGGTGCAGCAGGCGCTGCAGCAGCAGCAGCAGGAGCTGCAGCGGCTGCAGCAGTCGGTGGAGGCTGCGCGCGCGGAGCAGCAGCAGCTGCAGCAGGAGGTGGCGGCGGAGGCGGCCGCAGCAGCAGCAGCAGCGGCGGAGGCGGAAGCAGCAGCAGCAGCGTCTGCGCTGCTGCAGCAGCAGCTGCAGCAGCTGCAGCAGCAGCGCGCGGCGCTCGCGGCCGCGGGCGCGCAGCGGCAGCAGCTGCTGCAGCAGCAGCAGCAGCAGTCAGCAGCAGCACTCACTCTGGCTCTTAATGAACTCGATGAACTGCAGCAAGCTCCAGCAAGACACAAAATAAAAGAAGTTGTGCTGCAGCAAGCTTTTGCAGAAATGGAAAGGAGACGAAAGTACATAGAGATGCTTGCTGCTCCTGCTGCCAGCTCGGAAGCAGCAGCAGCAGCGCTGCTGGCAGCAGGCAGCAGCAGCAGCAGCAGGTTCGCGCCGCTGGCTGCGGAGCAGCAGCAGCAGCAGGAGGCGCTGCTGCTGCCGGCGGAGCAGCAGCTGCTGCAGGCGCAGCGCGAGCAGCTGCTGCTGCTGTCCGAGAGACAAACTCTCGAAGCAGAACGCGAGCTGCTGCAGCAGGAGACAGCAGAGGAGACACAATTGGCGCGGGCGCTGCAGCAGCTGCTGCTGGCGAAGGCGGAGGTCTCGGACGCTGCTGTTGCTGCGTACGCGGAGGCGCCGCTGCCCGCAGCAGCAGCAGCAGCAGCAGCAGCAGCAGCAGCAGCAGAGCTGCCCGAGTCTGCTGCAGCACGTGCTGCTGCAGCACAAGTGGCAGCAGCAGAACGCCGCTTCAAGGAAAAACAAGAGAAGCAAAAAAGCATAAAGCTGCGGCTGGTGGCCATTGACGGGAAGCTGCCGCAGCTGGAGCAGGAGGTGCAGCGGCTGCAGCGGCTGCTGCAGCAGCAGCAGCGGCAGCAGCAGCAGCAGCTGCAGCAGCAGCACGCCGAAAGCGCCGCTTTCGCCGCCGTCGACGGCCTCTACCGCAGCATCCACTCCAGGCTCCGTGCTGCTGCTGCTGTAAGGAGACAGCACTTTGCTTTTGGGCCCAAAGTCTTCGAAAGCTTCAGAGGCCACAGGGCCCAGGATGTGTGGGCAGCAGTGCTGGAGCCGCGGGCGGATGATGTGCTGCTGCTGCTGCAGGAAGCAGGCAGCAGCAGCAACTTGCTGCGCCTCGCGGGCGCGCGGGCCGCGCTGCTGCTGTGGCAGCAGCAGCTGCAGCAGCAGCTGCTGCTGCAGCACTCGCCCCGCGCGCTGCTGCTCCTCGCAGCCGCAGGGCCCCACGGGCCCGTCCAGCGCCTGCTGCTGCAGCACCGCCTCGAGCTGCTGCAGCAGCAGCAGCGCCTCGTGCAGCTGCTGCAGCAGCAAAAGGAGACCGAGCTGCAGCAACTCAGAGACACTCTAACCACTCTCGCGGAGACAGGCTTGTGGGCCGTGGAGCTGCCTCAGGTGTCTCTACAGGCCCACGCCTACATGACGCGGCTGCAGCAGCAAATCGAACACCTGCAGCAGCGGCAGCTGCTGCTGCAGCAGCAGCAGGACCCGCAGCTGCTGCAGCAGCAGATTGCTGCGGCCTTCATCGACGCGCTGGTCGCGCTGCACGAGCGGCAGCAGCAGATCGCAGCGGCCGGGCCCGCGGCAGAGGCTGCTGCTGCTGCTGCTGCTGCAGCAGCAGCAGCAGCAGCAAACAAGGCCCACGCAGACGCCATCGCCGAGGCGCTGCAGCAGCAGCAAACTGAAATCATCAAACTCAACAGCAAAGAAGCAGAACTGTCTCCTTTTTTTGATTGGAGAAGCATCCGAATTGAAGACAGCGAAGACGAGGAGACAGAAGAGACAGAAGACGCAGCAGCAGAGCTGCTGCTGCAGCAGTTTGCTGCTGGAGACATTCTTGCTGCTGCTCCCGAAGCAGCAGAAATCAAAAGCCTGGGCAAACTCACGGCCTTCACGCTGCCGGGCGTGCTGCAGCTGCAGCAGCCGCACAAGAGGGCCAAGAAGCAAAAAGATAAAAAATAATTATTTAATTTATTTATTTAATTCTTCTTTAATTCTTTTAATTCTTTTAATTCTTTCATTTATTTCTTTTGTTTGTTTATTGCTCTTCTTCTTTCCTCCTTTGTCCCTCTTCATTATCTGCTTTGCTTCCTTCTATGTGGCTGAAGAGGCAGCAGCAGCAGCAGCAGCAGCAGCAGTTGCTGCTGCTGCTGCTGCAGCAGGGAGACAATTAAGCAGTAAGGAGACAACCGAAAAAGCAACTAATTAATAAAAGCAGTTAATAAATAAAATAATTAAACAACCATTTAATTAAAAGACAATTAACAAATTAAAACAATTAATAAATGCAATTAAACAAAAAGAGACAATTAATTAATCAAAATAATAAATAAAGAGAGACAAATAACAAATAAGCATTTAATTTATAAAGAAACAGTTAATAATGAAAAGACAATTAATAATTAAATAATTAAATAATCAAATAATTAAATAATTAAATAATTAAATAATTAAATAAATAATGAAGAGACAAGTAAAGAATAATAAAAGGAAATGTAAAGAATATTATATGTGGAGACACTTTGAAGGAGACAGGCAGCAAATGGCATAAATGGAAATGAATTTAAAATGAATTTAAAATAAATTTAAAATGAATTTGATTTAATAATAAAGGAGGAAGAAGGGACACTTTATTTTTGCTTAAGAGCTGCTGCTGCTGCTGCGGGGGGCGTTTGCTGCTGCTGAAGGCGTTTGCTGCTGCTGCTGCTGCAGGCATTTGCTGCTGCTGCCTGCTGCTGCGCATCGCCGTGCTTGCTGCTTCTCTTTTTAAAGTGTCTCCTTTTCATTTGTCTCCTTTCCCAAAAATTCAATGCAGTTTGCTTTGCTTTTTGAATTTGACTGTGGGGCCCCCCGCTTCGAGCAGCAGCAGCAGCAGCAGCAGATTCAGCGGAGTTCCTGCTGCTGCTGCTGCAGCAGCAGCAGCAGCACAGCGCATTGCGGCAACAGCGGCGGCAGTGCGCCGGCTGCAGATGCGCAGCAGCAGCAGCTTTCCCGCTGCAGTGCAGCAGCAGCAGCAGCAGCAGCAGGAGCCTTACAGCAACAGACTTTGCAATTAGACTGCGGCATTGGCAGCAGCTGCATCAGCTGGAGCTGCTGCAGCAGCAGCAGCAGCAGCGGCTGCTGCTGCTGCAGCCTGTTGCTGCAGCTGTTTGGCTCCTGTCCTCGTTTTATCAAGCTTGAAGCAACTCTGTTATAGACGATGAATTGGATTTTAATTGATTATTTGATCATTTGATTTAATTTAATTTAATTTAATTTAATTTAATTAATTTAATTTAATTTATTTAATTTAATTGATTTAATTTGATTGATGATTTAGAGGGTTTGGTGCATGCCCCCAGGTGTACAGGCAGCCCGGAAGCAGCGCAGCAGGCTGCAGCAGCAGCATGGCTGCAGCAGCAGCAGCATAGCTGCAGCAGCAGCAGCATAGCTGCAGCAGCAGCAGCATAGCTGCAGCAGCAGCAGCACAGCTGCTACTGCAGCAGCCAGAAAAATTGATACAATTCAGCAGATGGAACTGCTGCTGCTGCTGTTTTTGTTGCTGCTGCTGTTGGTGCTGCTCGTGCTGCAGCACCATGTGAATAGCTTCCTCATTGCTTGTTTGCTGCTGCAGCAGCAGCAACAGCCGCCAGAAGCAGCGCAGCACGCTGCAGCAGCAAACGTGAGTTTCACTTCTTTCCTCTGCTGCTGCAGCAGCCACTGCGTTATACAAAGCAGCAAATAGAGCTGCTGCTGCTGCTGCTGCTGCTGCTGCAGCAAGCATACGTATGGCATCCTTTATTTGCGGCAGCAGCAGCAGCAGCTTCTGTTTGCTGCAGCAGCAGCAGCAGCTGCTTCTTCGATTTCTTTATTTCAAACTCCCCCCAGCTTTACTTGCCGCTAAACCTCCTTATTTCATCTAGAGTTTGTCCAACGTCCAAACCCTAAACCCTAAACCCTAAACCCTAGTAGACTCTGCAGAGATGCCGCGACAAACCCTAAAGCCCAAACTCTAAACCCTAAACCCTAAACCCTACACCCTGGGCGCTACACGCAAACCCTGGGGCCAAAACCCCAAACCCTAGGCCCCAAACCCTAAACCCTAAACCCTAAACCCTAGTAGAGTCTGCAGAAATGCCGCGACAAACCCTAAAGCCCAAACCCTAAACCCTAAACCCTTGGGAAACCCAAACCCTGGGGCCAAAACCCCAAACCCTAGGCCCCAAACCCTAAACCCTAAACCCTAAACCCTAAACCCTAAACCCTACCTGTGCACAATTGGAAAGTGCAAATGGAGTTGGTGGAAAATGGAAAGCAGCAGTATTTGGGGTGTACGGACAGCTGCCGTCGGCAGTTTCTTTTCTTTATTGTCTCTTTTTAATTAATTTAAATTAATTAATTAATTAATTAATTATTTAATTATTTAATTATTTAATTATTTAAATAAATAAATAAATAAATAAATAAATAAATAAATAAATAATTATTTGTTTAATTAATTGATTAATTAGTGTTTATTGTTGCCAGCTCCGCAGCGCTTTGTGCTGCAGTGCAGCTGCTGCAGCGCTTTGCTGCTGCAGCAGCAAATTATTAATTTTAATTTGCTGCTGCAGCAGCAAATTAAAATTAATAATTTGCTGCTGCAGCAAATTGAAATTAATAAGCAAATCAAAACTTTCAATTTATGCATTTCCTTTTTATCTTTTCAAATTAATGCCATTTCATTTGCTTTTCAATTTTTAGTCCTTTTGCCCGGGCTCCCCGCCTCCAAACCCTAAACCCTAAACCCTAAACCCTAAACCCTAGCCCTGGGCAAAAGGTTCTTTGGCAGCGCAGCTGAAGAATAAAGCGGGCGCTTCTCTCGACTCCGCCGCTGCTGCTGCTGCTGCTGCTGCTGCTGCTGCTGCTGCTGCTGTTTCTGCTGGTGCTGCTGCTGCTCTGTTTGCTGCTGCTGCGCTTCGGCTGCTGCTGCGCTCCCGCAGTGTGCTGCTTCCGTTGCTGCTGCTCCCCCGCCTGCTGCTGCTGCTGCTGCAGCAGCAGCAGCAGCAGCAGCAGCAGCTCAGTCCCTTTCCTTGCGGAGCCTGAGGCCCACTCTGTAAGTCTCCCCCACCCAGCCATCTTCCAACTGTCTCCTTTCTGCAGCAGCAGGTCTTTGCTGCACTTGTTCGCCAGCAAATCTGTGGCTGCGGCCTTCTGGGAAGCGGAAGGGCGCTGCTGCTGCTTTCGCCTCTGCTGCTGCTGCTGCTGCTGCTGCTGCTGCCCCCGGCAGGCTCCGAGGAGACACAAAAGGAGACAGTTCATCCTCCAACGCTTTTGCTGCTGCTTCCAAGTCCTTCAGTCTATTCAGCTCCTCTTTTATTTCTTGCCGGTGCATCTTGTGCATCACCCGCAGCAGCTTCCGCTGCTGCTGCTGCTGCTGCTGCTGCTGCTGCTGCTGCTGCTGCTGCTGCTCAGGGGGCCACCGCGGGGAGATCATGCGGAGGCGCTGCTGCTGCAGCAGCAGCGCCTCCGTAAACATAGCAGCAACTTCTTGTTTGAGATTTGCTGCTGCTCTTTCTTCGAGAGTTCGGAGACGCTTTTCGATGTGCTGCTGCCGGGCCTTTTCGCGCTGCAGTGCTGCTGCTGCTGCTGCTTCCTGCTGCAGCAGCAGCAGCTCGGTCTCCTGCGGCGCCTCGCTCAAGTCCTGCAGCCAGCTGCTGAGGCCCTCCTGTGTCTCCTTGCATTCGCGCAGCTGCTGCTGCAGCTCCAGTGTCTCCTTTTCTGTCTCCTGCTGCAGCAGCAGCACGACTTGCTGCTGCTGCTCCGAAGCCTCGCCTGCTGCTGCTGCTGCTTCCAACTCCCCCACAGGAAGGCCCAGCAGCCGCTCCTGTCTCCTCATTAGAGACAGGTCATCTTTTGCTGCTGCTGCTGCTGCTCGCAAGCTGTTGAGCTGCTGCAGCAGCACATCCAGAGCCACCAAGAAGGCCTCTTCTTTTTGCTTCTGCTGCACTATGTATTCCGTCAAGCTGGCAGCAAAGTTTGTTGCTGCTGCTGCTGCTGCTGCTTTTGCTGCTTTGTCTTCCAGCCGTCTCCTTGCTTTTGCTGCTCTGCGGTGCAGCAGCTTCACAGCTCTTTCTGTGTGCTGCAGCGCAGCAGCAACAGCATCAGCTCGGGCAATTGCTGCTGCTGTGGGGTCCCGGATCGTCTCCAAGTTCCGCTCCCGGATCGTCTCCAGCTGCTGCTGCTGCTTCTCTATTTGCTGCTCCGTCTCGCTCAGCTGCTGCTTCAGGTGCAGCAGCAGCGCGTCCAGTGTCTCCTTCCGCTGCTGCTTCTCCTCCAGCTGCTGCCGAGCAGCAGCAACAGCAGCACGAGCAGCAGCAAGCGCGGGGTCGTGCACGGCCCCGGGATCGTCTCCTCCGGAGCTGGGATCGTCTCCCTTGGAGCTGGGATCGTCTCCCTTGGGGCTGGGATCGTCTCCGCGGGAGCTGGGATCGTCTCCCCGGGAGCTGGGATCGTCGGGATCGTCTCCGTGGGGGCTGGGATCGTCTTCTTGGGAGCTGGGATCGTCTTCTTGGGAGGCGGGATCGTCTTCCTGGGAGCTGGGATCGTCTTCGGCGCTGGGATCGTCTCCGTCGGAGAAGGGATCGTCTCCGTCGGAGCTGGGATCGTCGGAGCCGATCCCGGGATCGTCTCCTCCCGCCTCCTCCAGCCCCACAAACTCGTCCACTGCTGCTTCGGCCTGGGCCCTTATGAGCCCGTTGAGAGCAGCAGCAAGTTTGAACTTGTCTGGCTTGTCGCTGAAGAAAGCTGCTTCTGCTTCTGCTTCTCGCAGCTGCCGCAGCAGCAGCAGGCGGCGCTGCAGCAGCAGCAGCAGCTGCTGCTCCTCGGGGGCGAGCTGGGCGAGCTGCTGCGCCTCCTGAGCTGCTGCTGCTGCTGCTGCTGCTGCTGCTGCTGCCTCGGCCTCGGCGGCGGGGCCCGCGCCGACGAGGCCCTCGATCTCCTGCTGCAGCTGCTGCTGCAGCAGCGCAGCCTGCTGCAGCTGCTGCTGCCGCCGCAGCAAAACTGTGGGGGCGTCCTGCAGCTTCACCAGCTGCTCAACTCCAGCATCCAGCAGCAGCTCGAGGGCCTGGATCTCCTCAAGTGTCTCCTTTTTGATTTCGAGAGTCTCCTCGAGTTCCTCGGCTGCTGCAGCAGTCTCGGCGGCGAGCTGCTGCTGCTGCTGCTGCAGCTGCTGCAGCGCAGCAGCAGCTGCTGCTGCCTCCCGCTGCAGCTCGCCCCGCGCCCGCTGCGTCTCCTCCGCCCACTCCCGCAGCTCCTCTTCTGCTGCTGCTGCTTCCATCTCCACCAAGTGCAGCTGCTGCTGCTTCAAAGAAATAAAAGTCTCTTTATCTTCTGTCTCCTTTCCGAGGAGACAGACATCGAGGCGGGCTTCTTCTTTTTCGAGGCGGAGTCTCTCGGCCTGGAGCTGCTGCAGCGCCGCTGCTGCTGCTGCTGCTGGCGTCTGCTGCAGCAGCAGCAGCTGCTGCAGCGACAGCTGCGCCTCGTCCCTGGCTTTCCGCGCCAGCTGCAGCTGCAGGCTGGCCTTCTTCACTTCTGCTGCTGCTGCTGCTGCTGCAGCAGCAGCAGCAACGGAGTCTGCGGGGGCCTGCCGCAGCGCGGTGGCTTCGCTGTTTGCTGCTGCGATCTTCTGCTGCAGCTGCTGCAGCAGCAGCACCTGCCCGCCCTGCTGCTGCTCCAGCGCCTCCGTCTCCCGCCGGAACTCAGCAGCAGCAGCAGCAGCAGCATCTCGTGCTGCAGCAAACCGCCCCGTCTGCTCCTCCAAGTCCTGCTGCTGCTGCTGCTCCGCCTCCAGCAAACCCTCCGCGTTGCTCAGCTTTATTTCCTGCTGCACTGCAGCAGCAGCAAGCAGCAGCGCAGCAACAAACACCAGCAGCGAAGCCACCCCGTACTTGGAGACACTTGGGGGGCCCCCCTCAGCAGCAAAACTGGGGGGCCCCCCCTCCTGCTGCAGCAACCCCACACCCCTCCGGACCCAAACCCCTTTTGTCTCCTCCAGCTCGGGATCGGGAGCGGGATCGGGAGCGGGATCGGGATCGACTGTGGGGCTGCTCACGGGCCCCGACTCCGAGAACGCCGTTGCTGCTGCTGCTGCGCAGCAGGGAATGGAGACGCACGAAGCCTCATTGCTGCAGCTGCAGCAGCTGCGGCAGCAGCAAATCTTCAGCAACAAAAGGAGACAATTCCGGTTGCTGCTGTCTCCCTCTAGCCGCAGTGGCTCCTTGCTGCTGCTGCTGTTGAGTGCATCACTGCTATGCCTGCTGCTGCTGCTGCTGCTGCTGCTGCTGCTGCGGTTGCAAGGCTGCCAGCGGCTGCGGCTGCTTCGCCTGCTGCTGCTGACGCGGGTGTGGCTGCTGCTAGCTGCTGCAGCAGCGGCTGTGGCTGCTGCTGCTGTTCCAGGCGCTGCTGCTGGCCTTGCAACTGCCGCCCACTGGCTGCTGCTGCTGCTCCTGCTGCCGCTGCTGCTGCTGCTGCTGCTGCTGCTGCTGCTGCTGGCCGGGCTTCGACTCCGCGATCGATCAAGGCCTGCTGCAGCAGCAAAGCCCTGCTGCAGCTGTGCTGCTGCTGGGGCCCCACAAAGGCCAGGCTGCTCTGGGCGGGATCGAGGGATCGCCCGCGTGGTGCTGCTGCTGCTGCTGCTGCTGCTGCTGCTGTTGCTGCTGCTGCTGCTGCAGCAAGTTGGTTCTTTTGAGCAAATTAACAAATCAAACCTGAAAGGGAGTTTTCAAAGCCCTTAGAAGAACAAACAGAGGCCGGAAAAGTGACGGCTGTGCTGCTGCTGCTGCTGCTGGGAGGCTGTGTGCAGCAGTTGCTGCTGTGCTGCTCCCCCGCCTCTGCTTTATTACTTCTTTATTTACTTTTTATTTAATTCTCCTTTATTTATCTTTTATTTTATTTTCCCATTTGTGGCAATTTCAACTCCCGGCAGATACCCACAAACGCAGCCGCTCGCCTAATACAGCCGCAGCAGCTGTGCTGCTACTGCTGCTGCTGCTGCTGCTGCTGCTGCTGCTGCTGCTGCTGCTGCTGCTCTTGTTTGACAATACAGCGTTAGATCTTTTTGCCTTCTTCACTTTTTCTTTGATACGTTGCGCCTTTTCTTTTGTTATCTTCTTAATTTCACGTTCCCAGTGTTTAGGGTTTAGGGTTTGGGGTTTAGGGTTTAGGGTTTAGGGTTTACATTGTGTGAGGCCTCGACAGCTCGATGAACCGAACACCGCAGCATGCCCGCGCACATCTTTTGCCCAACCCTAAACCCTAAACCCTAAACCCTAAACCCTAAACACTAAACCCTTAGCCTTAAACCATGGATGTTGAACCCTAAACCCTAAGTGCTAAAGCCTAAACCCTAAACCCTAAACCCTAAACCCTAAACCCTACGCCGCACGGCCCACGCGTGGTGGGCCGTAGGCCTAAGCCCTAAGGCCGAAGCCCCAAACCCTAAGCCCTAAACCCTAAACCCTAAACCCTCACTGTTTTACGTACCTACAATGCTTTGCTGCACCGCGAAGGCGGATTTCAGAGTCTAGGGTTTAGGGTTTAGGGTTTAGGGTTTACTGGGGTCTAGGAATCGACAGAAGCGAAGTCAAAGAGGGATGAAAAATAAGCAAATAGCTTGCAGTAGAAGAAACAAACAAACAAATAAATAAATAAATAAATAAATAAATAAATAAATAAATAAAGAACAAATAAATAATTAAAACAATCTTGTAAAGTAAATGAAACAAAAATAAATAAATTTGCAAAAACAAATAAAGGCAAAGCTATTCGCCGATTATTTTTTTAAAGAGAAGACGTAAAAAGCAAAATGAATTTAAAATAAATTTAAATAAATTTAAAACAATTTAAATTAAATTCAAATTAAATTCAAATTTAATTTAAATTATTTTAAATTAAATTACAAACAAAGTGTTGAATCAAACTGCAAATTGAATTGCATTAAATGTTTTATAAAATTATAATTTTTATTAGAAATTAAAATGCAAAAATAATCATAAAATTAATTTAATTAAAAATCTAGTTGTGGATCTATTTATGAATATAATTGTAATTATATTTCTAAATCTAATTATAAATTTAATTGCAATTATAATATTCAACATAATTAAACTGTAGTTAAAATGTCTTTATAAATATGTAATTAATCCTACTTTAAATATATTCATAAATATAATTAGAAATATTATTATAAGTTTAACATTAAATTTAATTGTAAATGCAAGTGAAAATATAATTATAAATGTAATTAAAAATATAATTATAAATGTAATTAAAAATATAATTATAAATGTAATAAAAACATAATTATAAATGTAATTATAAAAGTAAATAAAAGTGAGAACTGACGCGAAAGTTAATTATCTTGGAAGCAAAATTAAAATTAAAATAAAAATAAATGCAAATAAAGTCACAAAAGAAAATAACAGTTAAGTAAAAATAAAGTAAATAATAATAAAACTAAATTAAACTAAAAAGTAAAACAGAATTGAAACGAAGTGTAATAAAGTAAAGTATAATAAAAGAGGGAAACAAATTAAAACAGAATTAAAAATAATGGACAGTTAAAGAATATAAAAAAGATAAAAATAAAATACCAAAAAGAAAGAAGTGCAAATAGAAAGAAACTTCTGCATTTGAAAAAAGAATCTTTAAAAGCCAGCAATAAAGAAGGAATTAAATAAAACAATTAATTAAGTGCAACAAGGAATTGAATAAAAAATTAAATGAAAAAGAAATAAAAAGAAATTAAAAAAAATAAAAAAATAAAACAAATATAAACCTGCACCTGCTGCCCCTGAGGTGTCTGTACACCTCAAATCCACTCCTTATTCTTTCCAAACTTTTCCAAAAACTTTTTTTTCAACTGTCTCCTTTAAATCCATTTAAAATACTTTTCTTATTTCATTTAAAATACTTTTCTTATTTCATTCAAAAATACTTTTTTTCACTTTTCAGAAGTACTTTTAAATTTAAAAATGAATTTTCTCCTTTTTGGATTTTCTGCAAAAGTATGTTCGAGTTTATTGTACACCTGGGGACCTTCGTAATATCTGCCACTGTTACTTCTCATTAATTAATTAATTAATTAATTAATTAATTATTTATTTATTTATTTAATCAATTAATTACTTAACCAATTAATTAAGTAGTTGGAAGCTGACCATTAATTAATTAATTAATTAATTAACTAATTAGTTAATTAATTAGTTAACTACTCAATCAAGTAAATATTTAACAAATTGATTGGCTAGTTAAAAGCTGATCATTAATAAATAAATAAATAAATAAATAAATAAATAAATAAATAAATAAATAAATAAATTATTTAACAAATTAATTAACTAGTTGGAAGCTGATCATTAATCAATTAATTAATTAGTTAATTAATTAATTAATTAATT